>NC_042996.1:881085-1179563 GCF_901001165.1 Salmo trutta
TGCATTGTTTTTACCCCAAATAAATAATCTGTTTTTTTAAACATATTCTTAACTAATCGGGTGCGCTTTGTTGGCTTGTGCATGCAGTTCGCACGTTTGGGGCATCACCATAGGTTTCATTGTCTGTTGTTTGAAATCTGCTACATTTTAATAAATATTTTAAATATGTATTTGAAGCAGCTCTGTATTATGTTAAATTTAACTTTGAATCTGTTCAGTTTTCAATCAGGGTTGCGGCTCATATCAATTTCTTTAGCCCCGCATTGTATGTAGATGCTGAGATTGGGCTCCTTGGGACGTCCTTACCCTTACTTCATTACGTTTCAATTTAAATGGGGTGACGTCAGAGTTGGACGTCCAAAGGGTCCCTTTTATACTGAACAAAACTTTAAACGCAACATGTGACGTTATAGTGTTGGTCCCATGTTTCATGAGCTGAAATAAAGGATCCCAGAAATGTCCGATATGCACAAAAAGCTTACTTCTCTCAAATGTTGTGCACATATTTGTTTTCATCCCTGTTAATGAGCATTTCTTCTTTGCCAAAATAATCTGACCACATGACAGGTGGGGCATATCAAGAAGCTGATTAAACAGCATGATCATTAGACAGGTGCACCTTGTGCTGGGGACAATAAAAGGCCACTCTAAAATGTTCAGTTTTGTCACACAACACAATGCCACAGATGTCTCAAGTTGAGAGGGAGTGTGCAATTGACATGCTGACTCCAGGAATGTCCACCAGAGCTGTTGCCAGACAATTGAATGTTTATATCTCTACCATAAGCCGCCTCCAACGACATCTGATGATGGCGCCGGAGGGGACTGCTGCCGTCTTATCGGGTCTTAACCAACCATGCTAAAAAAAAAAAATGCGTTCTTCATAACTTGTTTTGTACATAACATTGCTGCTACCGTCTCTTATGACCGAAAAGAGCTTCTGGACATCAGAACTGAGATTACTCACCTCAGATTAGACAAAAGGTTTTTCTAAAATGAGTCGGATGAGAGGGATATACTACAGACACCTGACCAGACCCAGATCCCCGTCATTCGCTGGAAACATTTTTGCGGAAAAAGACCAGGGTGCCTTGTGAGGATCAGGCGACAAGTCTCTAATTTGCCTTTGCCTTCCGTCATTTACATTTATGTCATTTAGCAGACGCTCTTATCCAGAGCGACTTACAAATTGGTCCTGCTAGCTAACGTTCAATTGCTGGAAAATAAATGGGACGAACTGAAAGCACGAATATCCTACCAACGGGACATTAAAAACTGTAATATCTTATGTTTCACCGAGTCGTGGCTGAATGACGACATTAAGAACATACAGCTGCCGGGTTATGCACGGGCTATCGGCAGGTTAGAACAGCAGCCTTTGGTAAGACACGGGGCGGGGCCTATGCATATATGTAAACAACAGCTGGTGCATGATATCTCACCTGAGGTAGAGTATCTCATGATAAGCTGTAGACCACACTATACCTAGAGAGTTTTCATCTGTATTTTTTGTAGCTGTCTACGTACTACCACAGACCGATGCTGGCACTGAAAGCACACTCAATGAGCTGTATACCGCCATAAGCAAACAGGAAAATGCTCATCCAGAGGCGGCGTTCCTATTGGCCGGGGACTTTAATGCAGGGAAACAAATCAGTTTTACCTCATTTCTATCAGCATGTTAAATGTGCAACCAGAGGGGGAAAAAAATTCTAGACCACCTTTAATCCACACACAGAGATGCGTACAAACCTCTCCCTCACCCTCCATTTGACAAATCTGACCATAATTCTATCCTCCTGATTACAAGCAAGGATTAAAGCAGGAAGCACCAGGGACTCGGTCTATAAAACAGTGGTCAGATGAAGCAGATGCTAAGCTACAGGACTGTTTTGCTAGCACAGACTGGAATATGTTCTGGTATTCTTCCGATGGCATTGAGGAGTACACCACATCCGTCACTGGCTTTGTCAATAAGTGAATCGAGGACGTCGTACCCACAGTGACTGTACATACATACCCCAACCAGAAGCCATGGATTACAGGCAACATATGGCACTGAGCTAAAGGGTAGAGCTGCCTCTTTCAAGGAGCGGGACTCTAACCCGGAAGCTTATGAGAAATCCCGCTATGCCCTCCGACGAACCATCAGACAGGCAAAGAGTCAATACAGGACTAAGATCGAATCGTACTATACCGGCTCCGATGCTCGTCGGATGTGTCAGGGCTTGCAAACTATTACAGACTACAAAGGGAAGCACAGCCGAGAGCAGCCCAGTGACACGAGCCTACCAGATGAGCTAAATAACTTCTATGCTCTCTTCAAGGCAAGTAACACTGAAACATGCATGAGAGCATCAGCTGTTCCGGATGACTGTGTGATCATGCTCTCCGCAGCCGATGTAAGACCTTTAAACAGGTCAACATTCACAAGGCCGCAGGGCCGGACGGATTACCAGGACGTGTACTCCGAGCATGCGCTGACCAACTGGCAAGTGTCTTCACTGACATTTTTCAACCACTCCCTGACTGAGTCTGTAATACCAACATGTTTCAAGCAGACCACCATAGTCCCTGTGCCCAAGAACACTTAGGTAACCTGCCTAAATGACTACCGACCCATAGCACTCATGTCTGTAACCATGAAATGCTTTGAAAGGCTGGTCATGGCTCAATTCAAAACCATAATCCAAGAAACCATAGACCCACTCCAATTTGTATACCGCACCAATAGATCCACAGATGATGCAATCTCTATTGCACTCCACGCTGCCCGTTCACACCTAGACAAAAGGAACACCTATGTGAGAGTGCTATTCATTGACTACAGCTCAGCGTTCAACACCGTAGTGCCTTCCAAGCTCATCACTAAACTAAGGACCCTGGGACTAAACACCTCCCTCTGCAACTGGATCCTGGACTTCCTGACGGGCCGCCCCCAGGTAGTAAGGGTAGGTAACAACACATCCACCACGCTGATCCTCAACACGGGGGCCCCTCGGGTGCGTGCTCAGTCCCCTCCTGTACTCCCTATTCACTCATGACTGCACGGCTAGGCACGACTCCAACGCCGTCATTAATTGCTGATGACACAACAGTGGTAGGCCTGATCACCGACAACGATTAGACAGCCAATGGGGAGGAGGTCAGAGACCTGACCGTGTGGCACAAGGACAACAACCTCTCCCTCAACATGATCAAGACAAAAGAGATGATCGTGGACTACAGGAAAAGGAGGACCAAGCACGCCCCCATTCTCAGCGGCAGGGTTGTAGTGGAGCAGGTTAGGAGCGTCAAGTTTCTTGGCATCCACATCACCAACACACTAACATGGTCCAAGCACACCAAGACAGTCGTGAAGGGGGCATGACAAAACCTATTCCCCATCAGGAGACTGAAAAGATTTGGCATGGGTCCTCAGATCCTCAAAAGGTTTTACAGCGGCACCTTCGAGAGCATCTTGATGGGTTGAATCACTGCCTGTGCCTTGCGGGCGGCCTCCTACAGTGGGTAGTGCGTACGGCCCAGTACATCACCATGGGCAAAGCTTCCTGCCATCCAGGACCTCTATACCAGGCGTTGTCAGAGGAAGGCCTCCAGCCACCCTTTTCTCTCTGCTACTGCACGGCTTCTACACCTGCGGGATCGTCTGAGACCAGCCACCCAGACAGCTGATGAAACTGAGAAGTATTTATGTCTGTAATAAAGCCCTTTTGTGGAGAAAAACGAAGTCTGATTGGCTGGGCCTGGCTTCCAATTGGGTGGGCCTATGCCCTCCTGCGACCCTGCCCAGTCATGTGAAATCCATAAATTAGAACCTAATGAATTTATTTAAATCGATTCATTTTCTTATATGAACTGTAACTCAGTGAAATCGTTGAAATTGTATGTTGTTTTTATATTTTTGTTCAGTATAGAATTTCCCCTTCTAACTATACCTAGGTTCTATGAATGTGTACACCTGGTCAAGATGACTGTACAGTGCAGTGGGATAACTTCTTAGCTAGCAAGACATCTGGGTGGCTTTGTTTACAAATTATTTTCCTATTTTTAGGTCCCCCTCTTCTTCTTCCCTCTCTGCGTCTCTTCATTCCACCACTGCGGCTTGTCTCTGCAGCCATGTGGCAAGTGGTTCAGCGAAGAGATGTTCAAGATTATGGGATGCTGGAGGAGTTTGTCACCACGGTGACCGACATTGTGCCAGAGCTTTTGAGTTGCAGTCAGAGGGCCCAACTCATTCTGGGCCTTCGAGCAAGGGTAAGAGATTGGGTTCAGAATGGGGAAAATAAACATGCAACAAGATCATTGAGGTTAGTCTCTGACAACAATATTGTTGACTCTAGCATAAAACACCCAGCTGTTAAACATTGACTGAGATGAAGACCCTGACACTGGTTTGTCAAATACTGCCGTTGGCCCTTAGCCTAGCTATCTATCATTTTCTCCAAATGTGTCCCAATGAGAACAGAGCAATGCCTATGAAGCGTGTGGTTGACCTTTGTTCTACTCCTGACTGGTCATCTGTAATTTTAGATGGTTCTGGAGTTGTGTCGTACTGAGCAGACAGCAGACCAAGACATTCAGCAACACCTGGACAGGATCCGAAGCCTCATATCCACTGGGGAAGCAGAGGTGAGTATCTTTCTGGGAGGGAGCAAAGACCAATGTCACTCAAAGTATTCTGTCATTGAGTTGTAAAATGTGATTATTTAACTGTTGTACGTGTTTTGTTGCAGTCAGGTGATGCAGAGGTGGAATTATCTGAATCAAACTTTGTGGAGCTGGTTGAATCTCTGCTGAAAGATCCAAGTGAAAGGGAGAACTTTTACCAGGTTTGTTTTGCTCTTATACGGTGGGAAAGTATAAAAGTTTTACTGGTCTAGGTTTTAGTAGCCTAGTTTTATATTGTTTCAAACCAATATAAATATAGGTATTATTGGCATTTTAGGTTAATTTATTCTCTCCTAGGACGTGTTCCCTGTGGAATTTGGGCCCAAGTATGACACTGCAATACAGATGCTGATGTTAGAATTCCTTTCCAGATTTGAGAAGTTACTTCCCATACCAGACCTTGAACAGGTAATAAGAATGAATAACACCTGTATCAAATTAGCCTGGGGAATTAGAAGTCAAGAATACCAATCAGTAATATTTTTCACTTTTAAACAAAGAAACTCAGTGTGACATGAGTTTGTAGTTGTTAATGCTTTTAAACCATGTTCCTCTCTCTCAAGACGGCGTCCTTGTTAAATGCTGTCCCCTCTGCCCTGGATAAATGTGTACAGTTTGTACCTGACCCCATACAATTGAGGACCCTGCTCCAGTACCACAGAAAACTTGGACATTTGGACTCTATCCGTAAGTATCATAGTGTTATAGATTGGTTGTGCCAAAATTTCAATTATAAACGGGTAGTTTGGGTCTTGGATGCTGATTGGTTGATACCGCATTTCAGCAATGTGTATATCAAACCATTTGCCACAGGTATGATGTATAAATACTTGTTTACTGCTCTAATTACATTGGTAACCAGTTTATATTAGCATTAAGGCACCTCTGTTTTTTTGGGGTGTATGGCCAATATACTACTGCTAAGGGCTGTATACAGGCACTCCACATTGCGTCGTGCTTAAGAACAGCCCTTAGCCGTGGTATATTGGCCATATACCACACCCCCTCGGCCTTATGCTTAAATGTACCACACGCCCTTGGCCTTATTACTTGAGTGACTTGTGTCAAGTAGAACAAATATTACTTTTATCGGTAAAAGTTTATATTTGAGGCATTGACATAATTTGCATGTATGATGTTAGTCAACTACTCTCGCAAAAAAAGTGTATTCACAGTTTAACTTTTTTTTCATTGTCTCCCTCTTTTGCATAAAAAGGAACTCCATCGTCCTTTGGTGACTTCATCCTGTCCTCTCTGTCTCTTCCTCCATATGTGCGAGTGGTGACTGCCCCAGATGTAGACTCAGATACACAATCAGAAAGCATGAATTTGGAGGGAATGGAAGCAAGCGAGTTGTTGGAGAATCGGACAAAGGAAATCGATGTACTAGTCCCAGCAGATGAAGTTAGAAGATACATAATTACTGAGCAGGATTATGGTATGGACATGGAGTCTGCCGTTGGGGAAATTGACAATCAAGCTGTCACTGGCTTGAATTTACTCAGACCATCATATTTTCAACAATTAAAACGAAGCAAAAGGCTGCAGATTAAAGAAATGTGTTCAAAAGGTAGAAAACCTCAAAAGACTGGGCTTGCAAACAGACAGCCATCATCCTCCAAGGTGTGTCCTTCCCCAAAGAATTCATGCAGAAGAGGCCCATTCAATAAGGCATGTGAAGTGTGTGGAAAGACTTTCACTCGGGTCGCAGCCATGAAAAGGCATCAGCTAACCCACACTGAAAATCTCAAGTTTAAGTGCCACAAATGTGAAAAATTCTTCTCGGATGGTCATAATCTGAAGAGACACCAGAGGCGAGTTTGTGAAAAGGAGCTAAACATGTTGGATGAAGATAAAAATTAAGAAGAGATGCCACAACCCCCAACTAGCAAATCTGAGATCACATCACTCCTCAAGACTCCCTCTCCACCAGGGCCATCTCATCAAGGAACTCTGGACACTATCACATCCTCTAACACATGCTCTGTGTGTGGGAGGTTTTTTACTCGTACTTCAAGCTTGGTGAGGCACATGAGCTCCCACTCAAAAGAGCATCCATTTAGGTGTGTCAATTGTGGTAAGAGATTCAAGTATTCATATGATTTTAGAAAACACCAGAAAGAATTGTGTCAGAAAGTGACCCAGGGAGATTTGTGTCAGGATGTTGGTCAGAACATGGCACAACAAAAGAGTGGCCTGCAACCAGAGGTTTTTCTTGCCACTGCAGAGAATCAAGCCCAGGTAGATTCCAAAACCTGTTATGTCTGTGGTAAGATTTTGACTTGTACCTCACAGATGGAAAGGCACTTGAAATCTCACTCAAAGGCACGTCCCTTTCATTGTGCTATTTGTGAGAGAAGCTTTAAGTACAAAGACTCTTTGAAGAAACATCAGGAAATCCTTGGCCACAAGGGCATCCTAGAAGACTTTGGCCTGAGTGTGGACCATCAACAAGTGGACGTTAACACAGAGAGTTGCAGCAGCCCTCTCACTACCAAGGAAAACTACACTGAGCCCCTTATCAAGGCTTTTACTCCAGCACCGACTGCCAAAGAACATGCATGCACTGTGTGTGGGAAGATTTTGGACTGTGCTTCTCATTTAGCTACTCATATGAGATCCCATTCAGTGGAGCGTCCTTATCAATGTGTCAACTGTGAGCAGCGTTTTAAGTACAAGCAAAGTTTGAATCAACACCAGAGATATATCTGTAAGGTGAACCGAGAAGAGTCCTCTCAGATGGTAGACCAGCACCAAGAGGAGTCTAGTGAACTGCTGGCTGTTAAGGCTGATACCCCAGAGACATCTACCAGTCAACTACAACTGGTTCACTGGTGTAAAAAATGTGGAAAGAGTTTCGATGACACCTGTAATTTGAAGCAACACCAGGAAAGTTCGTGCAAAGAGGAAAAGAGAAAGGTGGTCTTCCAATGTGAAAAAAGAAAGGTGGTCTTCAAATGTGATGATTGTGGGAAGGACTTCAAAGGTTCATCATCCCTAAGGACACACAAGCGAATTCACAACCCATTCTATTGCTCTGATTGTGGAAGGGTCCTCCCAAACTCCATTGCCTTTGACAGACACAAGCTGATGCAGCACAAGGAAATCCAGTGTACCATGTGTGAGAAGACCTTTACCCTGTTGGGGCGTCTGAGAGAACACTATCTGCATCAACATAAATTCACAGGACCATACCCCTGCTCTCAATGTGAGAAAACCTTCACTCAGTTATCGTACCTTGTCATCCATGAGAGGGTTCACTCGGGAGAGTACCTGTACCAATGCTCTGTTTGTCAAGCAAAGTTCAATTCAGCAAATTCTCTAACAATACACAGTAGGAAGCACACAGGAGAAAAGCCGTTCCTGTGCTGGCAGTGTGGAAAGAGCTTCAAGGCTGCTGGAGAACTGTCAGTGCATATGGGGACTCACTCAGAGGAGAGACCATTTTCCTGTTCGCAGTGTGACATGTCCTACAGAACAAAACTTCAGCTGAATTCACACATTGAACAAGTTCATGAGGGGGTGAGATACCCTTGTACAATCTGTGGGAAGCAGTTTTACAAAGCAGTGTCATTGAAAAGACATGAACTCACTCACACAGGAGAAAGACCATTTCCATGCTCCTATTGCACAAAAACCTTCATCACTGCCAATGAAAAAAGGCTGCATGAAAGATACCATACTGGTGAGAGACCATACAAATGCCAAGACTGTGGAAAGTCTTTCATTCAGTCAGGTTACCTGAAATCACACCAACGTCTTCACACAGGAGAGAAGCCATTTGTATGTAGCTTTTGTGATAAAAGTTTCAGATTATTTTATCATAGGTTAAAACACGAGCGAACCCATACAAGAAAAAATAAGCCATATGTGTGTGAAGAATGTGGGTTAGCTTTCGCTCAAAGAAAGCGCCTGACTGAACACCTATGCACTCACCCCGTGAATTAAAATGGAAGGTTTTTTTTGGAACTCTGATGTTCCTTTGTATTGTTATTAATTTTAAGACAGTACAGCAGGGAAAGTAGGGGCACAGACAGAAGGGCAGAGAAGGAGTTTGAACCCTCGTCACCAGGCAGGTGTATGTGGACCGGAGTCAAAAGCATTACCACTCTGGCATTTGAGTTCTTGTTGTGTGTGTGTGTGTGTGTATATATATATATATATATATATATATATATATATATATATATATATATATATATATATATATATATAAACACTGGCTTAACACCTTTTGCTTTTAAGTTGTTTTGTTTGTTGTTCATTTCATATTTTTTTCATAATTCCCTATATAATTTCAATAGCTAAATTGTAATGTAAACTGTTATTCTCAAATAACTACAACATTGCATTTTCTGACAATAGCAATAATAAAGGAGGACATGAAAATGTCTGATTTAAAAACGTGTGTATTCACATTCATATCTTGCACAGATTCACTTCATACATTTCTGCAAGCATTGGTTGAATTTTGTATCAGTCATATTTGTATCATTCAGGTCAACATCACTGGTCCTCAAATGTCCCAGTGACACTGGAACAAAATTATTAATGACGTTTGATTTAACTGGAAGGTAGGCTAATCCATAGAAAGGTCCTTTTGGAGGAAGGGTATTTTTTCGGGCATATTGGCTATTTTACATTTTTATCCAAATGCTTAATGGAGAAATAATTCATCCAAGGTTGGAATATTTGTGACATGTTGGCCTTACTCAGGCCTTCTTTAAACCACTATAACTGTCTCCGCAGGGCAATTACTTTGGGCACGTGAGAGTCAGCAACATGACAGCATACACGAACAGCACAAATGACATACTCAAACAAATGCAACACCATGGATGCTCGAGTGGATCACGTTTGTTAAATCAGTGACCAACCTTTCAAACTGTGTTGCATTGTGGGGATAAACATTTTCCGACATGCGTCTACATGTGGACTGCATGAACTTTACAACAACCATGTGATCAAAAGTCACGAAATTTCGACTGGTTGACTTCAATGTTCTGCAGTTGCTCCTCACCAGCTGCAATTTGCAGCCATCGCCTGCGTTGTGGGAGGCACTAATGTCCTTAAAAAAAATACTATCAGGTTTTTCTCACCAGTACCATGGTATTTTCCTGCTAAAAAAACGTGATATAAAAATGTACTAGCTACCATGGTACAAAAATGAAAAATGGTAGTACAATTAAAAAAATACCATGGTTTTGTACTAGTAGCATGTTGTAAAACAAATGCATGGTAGTTGTTTACAGTGAATTATGATGGTCTGTGCACCACCGTTTTCCGGGTAAAGTGGCCAAAATCGAAGTAATTTATGATACTCGCATAATGCAACATTGACTACTATAGAAGCTCTGAAATGGCTAAGCATAAACCTAGTACCCTCTTAAACCCCTTTAGCTCATTGTTAAAAACCACAACACACATGGTGTAGTAGTGTTCCCTCTTAAACCTTGGGAGCTGGATAGAGTATGGTGAAAAGAATGACAGGAGTCGGAAACTATTTAAAATAGTACATCTGGTAAATTAACTTCTCTCTTCAATACATTTTTCAGTTTGCTCTCTCATTCAACTGAATTGGCTACTCTTATACAATTCTAAATAGCCAACATACTAAAAATATATATTTTTAAAGGTATTAATTATATTATTTAATAGATTCTCAACATATCCCTAAAACAGCCATTTACAATGTTTCACTTTGTTACACTCCGCAAGAACGTTCGTTGATCCTGTCGCCATGACTACGACAGGCTAGCTTGACTGGAGCGAACTTTAGCCGATTTCTATGTTAATTAACGGGTTTTTATAAATTAATTAAACTATCAAAACATAAAATAACAACAATTATATAACTACACTCCGTTTAACTTGGTGTTTCCTATCCTATGGTTTACAACTCGCTCACCATGATGATAACGTTTAAAATATTTCCTTTATCTGGTGCCTCATCAATTGTCTTGAATTGACTAACTGACCAGGCAGGCTAGCGCGAGAGCCGCTGTGAGAGAGCGCGTGAAGCAACCACTAGAGCGAACGGCTCCCTCTGCGGGCTGAAACAAGCACAACGCCCCTTGACTATAAATACTCAATTATTACACAATGCCAAAGATCTACCATATATCTCACTTTCTCCCACATTTCAGGTTGGCAACACAGGGAACCCAAACATGAGCAAAATACGGTACTATTAAAACAAAAAGTATTACCCCTTTTTTCACAGCAACTATTTTCCTTTTTCTTTGATGTTTCAGAAAACTAGGACCAACAAGTAGCCTGCCTCTGACTATCAGAAACTTGCCCATACTGGTATATCAATTCATCAATATAATGCCAACCAACCTCTTTTCACATTGGGGGGTTTATTTATTTATGCATTATATAGCCATTGTACCATGGTAACGCACACTTAATAAAGATAGTACCATATATCATTTTTGGTACAATTCATCATAATTGTGCATTACCATGGTAGAATGTATAATGCCGTTTAACACCATGGTATTTCCATGATCCACATCTATACCATGGTATAAATGAGACAATACCATGGTAGTACTTAGGTACAATGGCAGTACCATGGTAGTACCATCATACTTCACGGCTAAAACCATGGTACATTTCCATAATTCAGACAATACCATGGTTTAAGTGAAAGTACCATAGTAGTACCATGGTATGAATGAAAGTACCATAGTACTAGCATGGTACATTTTTGTAAGGGAATTGTCAACCGGTCATTAGAGTGTTTTTGTTTGACGGATGCGAACGGAACCAAAGACTAACAGGTAGCAATTTAGCCACGTGGATATAATTATAATTATTTTATTGCAACAATAATAAATTAAATTTTTTATTGCAACAATAATAGCAATATTACACATCAATACAGGGACATTCCTGTGTATACAATAAAATAAAATAAAAAAACAAGGCTATGAGACATTAACAGACATTCAGAGACATGACTTCTAATAATTTTTCAAACTTTTTAAGTTTCACAAGTTTGAGGGATTTATAAAACTTTAACAGTTCAATGATTTTTTTTTTTAAATAAGGAATTTTCCTACCCCATTTACATGTGTGAATATATTATTTGGCCAAGAGAATAATAATGTTAATAAAATAGTTATTATCGGAATTACAAAGATAAGCATAATGCCATTTAACATCATCAAAGGTAAACATATACAGTGGATATGTACAAATGAATGTGATATTTCAGGCTCTCTCCCCAATTTTTTTTAAACATTTAATTTAACCTTTAATTAACTAGGCAAGTCAGTTAAGAACAAATTCTTATTTACAATGAGGGCCTACAACGTGATAGTACAATGTACACACATATTTTCAGTGTGTGATATGGGGGTTGGAGACATGTTTATCTCGACATTACAAAGAATAACTTTTATAAACAATGACAACACTGCCATGTTGCACTGAGCCTTTCTGTTAGAAAACCACATCAATGTCAGACTTTAAACTGTAGCAGATTCACCTCCCCTGACTTCACTCCTCAAATTTTAGTCTGCAGGCGATTGCTTCAGCCTTAACACTCATACAAGCCCACATAACACTGCTTTTAAGGGAAGCAAGCACATCCCAGGGGGTGTAGAGAATATGGGAATGGTCATTGATTATGGTGTGGGCTTTTTTCCAGATTGCTGTTTGTGGAAGGAGCATTACAGGGGTACATCCATCTAGTAGGTTACACATGAGGAGATGGAGAAAGAGGGCAATCTTGATTTCAATGCACATAATGTGACCCACATTGTTTATGGTGAACTGTACATTGTTTCAAAGTAATCTTTTTAGGCTGTGTTTTCTTGTTGCACATTGTTGACCCTCACATTTAGGGACACATTAGTGAGCCATGCCAGACTCTGGGATTTACGCAGTTGCAGGTGAGTTTCTAAATATGTTTTATGATTATACAAGGGGATTGCTAACTATTGTAAGAATTATTTTTAGTTGGCACACCAAGTCAATAACCGAACTTGCTGACAAAGATGACTTTCTTAAAAAATCTATTCCGAATTTTAACTCAATTCAGGAGGACTTTTATTATGGAGGGTGTAAACGCAACCGGAAATTGAACGGACTACGTTCAGTGTCACACTCAGTGCTACCGACGGTTAGGTTTTAAAACTGTTGTAAGCCTTTTAACTTTGGAAACCATCTTTATAACAAACACTTAGCTAATTTTCAAGCTTCGTGCGTGACTACGTTTGTATGAGGACGAGATGCAATGTCAAAATCCCAGCGAAAATGGTATTGCGGATTTTGTTTTACTAGACTTGGTGTGCTTGATGTTCAACATGGCGTATCCTCGCTAAATGTCCGTCTGTCTCGATCTTTTTAGTATGCTAGAAGCGGGAGGACTGGTACTTCTGAATCATCCACTGTTATGTTTTGTAAGGGATAGCCTATTTAGATGTTACAATTACCTTGGCAAGCATGTTATGTTTTTTTCCCTTTAACTAAATGAGTTGCTAGATAGGGACCTCAATATTTGGAACTAATCTGGTGCGCTTGATACATTTGTATGAATGCAGTTTCCACGTTTGGGGCAATTCCATTGGAACCTTGAGGAAATATTTTAAAGGTTTTTGAACCAGCTCTAACGTTCAATATCAGTTCAGTATTATTTCAATCATTATTGTGGCTCATATCCTTATTTTTAGGTCCCCCTCTTCTTCTTCCCTCTCTGCGTCTCTTCATTCCACCACTGCGGCTTGTCTCTGCAGCCATGTGGCAAGTGGTTCAGCGAGGAGATGTTCAAGATTATGGGATGCTGGAGGAGTTTGTCACCACGGTGACCGACATTGTGCCAGAGCTTTTGAGTTGCAGTCAGAGGGCCCAACTCATTCTGGGCCTTCGAGCAAGGGTAAGAGATTGGGTTCAGAATGGGGAAAATAAACATGCAACAAGATCATGTGAGGTTACTCTCTGACAACAATATTGTTGACTCTAACCTAAAACAGACAGCTGTTAAACATTGATTGAGATAATGACCCTGACACTGGTTTCTCAAATACTGCCGTTGGCCCTTAGCTATCTATCATATATCTCCAAATGAGAACAGAGCAATGCCTACGAAGTGTGTGGTTGACCTTTGTTCTACTCCTGACTGGTCATCTGTAATTTTAGATGGTTCTGGAGTTGTGTCGTACTGAGCAGACAGCAGACCAAGACATTCAGCAACACCTGGACAGGATCCGAAGCCTCATATCCACTGGGGAAGCAGAGGTGAGAATCTTTCTGGGAGGGAGCAAAGACCAATGTCACTCAAAATATTCTGTCATTGAGTTGTAAAATGTGATTATTTAATTGTTGTGTGTGTTTTGTTGCAGTCAAGTGATGCAGAGGTGGAATTATCTGAATCAAAGTTTGTGGAGCTGGTTGAATCTCTGCTGAAAGATCCAAGTGAAAGGGAGAACTTTTACCAGGTTTGTTTTGCTCTTATATGGTAGGAAAGTGACCACCTCTTTCTGCTTGACTTCCCTATCCAGTCCCATGATTATTTTGGATAGAAAAATAACTCCAGGCTACACTTTAACATATAAAACCAAATAGAAAGTATGTAGAAATAATAATGGACCTAAATCATTTCAGATAACTGCCCTTATCTTGACAAACAAAAGCTGTGCGGCCCTCGGAATTTTGAAACCCCGATGTGGCCCTTGAGCCAAAAAGTTTGCTGGTCTAGGTTACAAAAGGCAAATACTAGGCTAATTATTGACATTCATTATTACATTAATTTATTCTCTCCTAGGACGTGTTCCCTGTGGAATTTGGGCCCAAGTATGACACTGCAATACAGATGCTGATGTTAGAATTCCTTTCCAGATTTGAGAAGTTACTTCCCATACCAGACCTTGAACAGGTAATAAGAATGAATAACACCTGTATCAAATTAGCTTGGGAAATTAGAAGTCAAGAATCAATATGTTCATGTTTAAGAAACTGTGTGTTGGACATGAGTATGTTGTTGTTAATGCTTTTAAACCATGTTCCTCTCTCTCAAGACTGCCTCCTTGTTAAATGCTGTTCCCTCTGCCCTGGAGAAATGTTTACAATTTGTACCTGACCCCATACAATTGAGGACCCTGCTCCAGTACCACAGAAAACATGGACATTTGGACTTCATCGGTGAGTATCATACAGACTCAGAGGATCCATAGATCCATAGCAGGTAGCCTAGCGGTTAGAGCGTTGGGCCAGTAACCAAGAGGTTGCTGGTTCGAATATCTGAGCCGACAAGGTGAAAATCTGTCTTTGCACTTGAGCAAGGCACTCAACCCTAATTTGCTCCAGGGGCGCCGTATTACTATGGCTGACCATGTAAAACAACACATTTCACTGCACCTATCTGGTGTATGTGACATTAAAACAGTTTTTTTTTGTTGCTTGGATTGGTTGTGCCAAAATTGCAAATATTTGAAGTATAAGCTAGTTGTACATGATGCAAATATGAATTGTGCATCTAAAGTGTAAAATGTAATTTTGTTTTTGTGTTTGCACAAGTGCTTGATGAATAGTGTCTTGTAAGTCATGGGTTGGGCACCAAATGGAATATGAAACTGAAATTAAATAAATAAATAGCAATTATATAAGATTGTGGAAAAGTAATTGACATGTATGACGTTGGTCAAACACTGTTGCAGAAAATATATTAATTCAGTTTAACCTGTCTTTTGTCTCCCTCTTGCACAAAAAGAAACTCCATCGTCCTTTGGTGACTACATCCTCTCCTCTCTGTCTCTCCCTCTACATGTACGTGTGGTGACTGCCACCAAAGGGTTGGTGGAGGGTACAATGGAGAAAAATGGAAGACTACTTGCACCAGATGAGGATCAAAGAGACGCATTTACTGAGAAGGAGCATGTTATGAATAGGAAGCCTGTAAGTGGGGCAACGGACAATCAAGCTGTCACCGGAATTCATGTTCAAACCTCAAAACAAAGCAAAAGGCTGCAGATTAAGAAAATATGGTCAAAAGTTCAAAAAACATGTAAAACGGATTCTTCCGGCCATGCAATCCAACAGCCATCCTCCTCCAAGGTGCACACCTCCCTGAGGAAGTCATGCAAAAGGGGCCCATTCAGTAAGACATGCCCAGACTGTGGGAGGACTTTTGCTCGAGCCACGTCCTTTAGAAGGCACCAGCGAAGCCACACTCAAGATCATGATCATAGGTTTAAGTGCCTCAAATGTGCAATAGGCTTCAAGGATCTTTATGATCTGAAGAGACACCAGCAGGGAGTTTGTGAAAAGAACCTCTCAACTTTGGTTGATGGGGAAAATAAAGAAGAGATCCCACAACCCTCAACTACCAAATCTCCGAACACATCACCCCTTAAGACGCTCTCTCCATCAGGGCTAACACAGAAAAGAGCTCTGGACACCAAAACATGCTCTTTGTGTAGGAGGTTTTTCACTCGTACTTCAGACATGGCAAGGCACATGAGATCCCACTCAAAAGAGCATCCATTTTGGTGTGTAAATTGTGATAAGAGATTCAAGTATTCATATGATTTGAAGAGGCACCAGAGAGATTTGTGTAAGAAAGTGAACCAGGAATATTTAGGTCAGGTTGGTCAAAACTTGTCACAACAGAACGGGAAACCGCAGCCAGAGAAAGATGAATCCGAATCAATGGGTAGCACTGGGTCTATTGGCGCTGATGAAAACCCGCAACCATCTCACAAAGGGCTGTCCGACTCAAAAACCTGTTGTGTCTGTGGTAGGATTTTGACTCGTACCTCAGACATGGAAAGGCACTTGAAATCTCACTCAAAGGCACGTCCCTTTCATTGTGCTATTTGTGAGAGAAGTTTTAAGTACAAAGATACCTTGAAGAAACATCAGGAAATCCTTGGCCACGAGGGCATCCTAGAAGACTTCGGTCAGAGTGTGGACCAGCAAGAAGTGGAAGTTAAAACAGAGAGTTGCATCAGCCATCTCACTACCAAGGAAAACGACACTGAGCCCCTTATCACGGCTACTACCTCAGTGCCGACTCTCAAAGAACCCAAACCATGCACTGTGTGTGGGAAGATTTTTAACCGTGCTTCAGGAATGGCTATTCATATGAGATCCCATTCAGAGGAGCGTCCTTATCAATGTGGCAACTGTGAGCAGCGTTTTAAGTACATGCATGGTTTAAAGAAACACCAGAGGGATATCTGTCTGAAGGTGAACCAAGAAGAAGCATCTAAGTTGGTGGACCAGCAACAAGAGGATGCTACTCCAGAGGAGGCTGGTGAACTGCTAGCCACTGATGACACAAGGGCAGAATGCAAGGAGGAAGAAAGAAAGGTGGTATTCAAATGTGATGAATGCGATAAGGAATTCAAAGGCTCATCCTCCCTAAGAACACACAAACGAATTCACAATCCATTCTATTGCTCTGACTGTGGAAGGATATACCCAAACTCCATTGCCTTTGACAGACACAAGCTGATGCACAAGGAAATCCAGTGTACCATGTGTGAGAAGACCTTTACCCTGTTGGGGCGTCTGAGAGAACACTATCTGCATCAACATAAATTCACAGGACCATACCCCTGCTCTCAATGTGAGAAAACCTTCACTCAGTTATCGTACCTTGTCATCCATGAGAGGGTTCATTCAGGAGAGTACCTGTACCAGTGCTCTGTTTGTCCAGAAAAATTCAGAACAGCCAATTCTCTAACAATACACAGTAGGAAGCACACAGGAGAAAAGCCGTTCCTGTGCTGGCAGTGTGGAAAGAGCTACCGGGCCGCTTCTGAACTGTCGGTGCATATGGGGACTCACTCAGAGGAGAAACCCTTTTCTTGTTCGCAGTGTGACATGACTTATCGGACAAAGATTCAGCTAAATACACATATTGAGCAAGTTCATGAGGGGGTGAGATTTACCTGTACAGTTTGTGGAAAGCAGTTTTACAAAGCAGTGTCATTGAAAAGACATGAACTTACTCACACAGGAGAAAGACCATTTCCATGCTCCTATTGCGAAAAAACTTTCATCACAGCAAATGAAAGGAGGTTGCATGAAAGATACCATACTGGTGAGCGACCATACAAATGCCAAGACTGTGGAAAATCCTTCATTCAGTCAGGTTACCTGAAATCACACCAACGACTTCACACAGGAGAGAAGCCATTTTCATGCAGCGTTTGTGACAAACGTTTCAGATTTTCTCATCATATGAAAAGGCACCAGAAAACCCATATAGAGAAGCATGTGTGTGGGGAATGTGGGGAATCGTTCACCCAAATTCGATGCCTCAAGGCTCACCAACTCACTCACTCCCTCAATGAAAATTGAGTTATTGTTGTACATTTGCACATCAGTTGTTGAATGTTCTTTAGATTTTTATTTTGGATAGATTTAATAACTTGGTCCGTCTGATAGTTAAGTGGATATTTTGAATAGATTATCTAAAATGTCATGTAGAGTCGGCTGCAAGTATTGATAGTAAGTCATTTGGAGAGAAAATCTATATGACCCATGGGCAATTGATTTTACTTAATGGACAAATCCACCCAAAAACATATTTTGGTATTTGTTTCATTAGTCCGTTGTTGACGTACAGTGCATTCAAAAAGTATTCAGACCCCTTGACATTTTGTTACATTACAGCCTTATTCTAAAATTGATACATTTGGTTTTTTCCCCCTCAATCTAAACACAATACCCCATAATGACAAAGCAAAAACAGGTTTTTAGAAATATTTGCAAATTTATAAAAAAACTGATCACCCTTCCATAAGTATTCAGACCCTTAACTCAGTACTTTGTTGAAGCACCTTTAGCAGTGATTACAGCCTTGAGTCTTCTTGGGTATGATGCTACAAGCTTGGCACGCCTGTATTTGGGGAGTTTCTCCCATTCTTCTCTGCAGATCATCTCAAGCTCTGTCAGGTTGGATGGGGAGCATCGCTGCACAGCTATTTTCAGGACTCTCCAGAGATGATGTGTCGGGTTCAAGTCTGGGTTCTGGCTGGACCACTCAAGGACTTTCAGAAACTTGTCCCGAAGCCACTCCTGCGTTGTCTTGGTGTGTGCTTAGGGTCGTTGTCCTGTTGGAAGTTGAACCTTTTCCCAGTTTGAGGTCCTGAGTGCTCTGGAGCAGGTTTTCATCAAGGATCTCTCTGTACTTTGCTCTAATCATATTTTTCTTGATCCTGACTAGTCTCCCAGTCCCTGCCGCTGAAAAACATGCTGCCACCATGCTTCACCGTAGGGATGGTGCCAGTTTTCTTCCAAACGTGACGCTTGGGATTCAAGCCAAAGAGTTCAATCTTGGTTTCATCAGACCAGAGAATCTTGTTTCTCATGGTCTGAGAGTCATTTAGGTGCCTTTTGGCTCACTGGCTGTTTGCAGCTGGCCAAACGGCCAGCCCCTCTTGAGTGCTCCACTCGCTGCGCTCGGTTGATCTGTATCTTCCGCCTGTGGTTTGTCGTGCTTGTGTTTCGTTAGTGTTACACTACGACTCTGTGTGCATCCTTTAATATATTGGTGGCTCTTGCTGCCACAAACTGTATTTACCTTACACAACTTGCCGACTGGCTTGTTCTTTGTGTTGTGAATTGCTTTAGCGGGTTCTCTGCTAATTACACTACAAGTTTTTTTAATTTTTATTCTTTCCCCTGCAGAATGTAAGCGTATCGTGGTGGGCTTCCACTACGTTGAGACATTAACTTTGGAGTTCCTTAGCAGCGTTACTTCATCATATGGTGCTGTTTTTACTGCTTTGATATTAAACCAGCTAGGTAATATTGCAGTTGGTGTAAAAAAACAACAACATATAAATCAAATCCATTACCTGGTTGTTGTTTTTTGTCTGCCTGTTTTTCCCACACAGGTGTTCCCCGTTTTGAGTAATTTATCCCTCACCGGGTTCCTATTCCTTCAAGCGGGTCACGACATAAGTTCTCCCAGGGCGTCGGACCCCTGCTCCGTGGCCTTGCTGGCTTGGCTGAGATTATGGCTTCTCTTTGTGACAGGTGTGATGGTGGCATCCCCCTGGAGATCTGCATACCTCGTGTATGCACTGCCTGGGTTTGAGCCACGTGGAGAGGGCGGTGGAGCACCCTACTGGATGCCTGTTCTGTGTGGTGTTCTCAGAACGCCTGTGCCTGGTGCGATTGTAGGCCATGCATGAGTGAGTCGGCCAGGCTTGGGCTCAGGCTGGGGACGAGCTCCCTCCCTCAGGAGTGGTGCGCCAGCGAGCTGTTAGTCCCTCTACTGGGCCAAGTACCCCTCCCAGGAAGCATGGCTGGAGCCACCGCAGGCAGAGCCCATCTTCTGCCAGTCCTGGACGGGGGCAGGAGTCGGACCGCTGGGACCACCTTGAACGGATGGCGCATGCCCTGCGTCAAGAGGTCAATAGCTTCGATGGCAACCACAGCTGTTCCCCTTTGGTCAGTGATGGGCTGTTCCTGGGGGACGATGCTGGCACTGTTCACCACCACTACCAGGCTGACAGGTCATCAGAAGCCGGCCGATGGGGCTTCTGACTCAGAGCAGAGACTGGACCCTGGAGTTATGTGGTGGGCGCAGAGTCACTCGGCCTCCGGGAGTGCCGGACACCATGATCGCTGCCATGGTCCTCCCGGACCGGGAGATAATAGAGCAGAACCGGCAACTGAAGCCGGGACCCCCCCAGAGTCTTTGATGTGGGCTTGAAAGCCACATATGGGTCCCTCTGCTGTCTTGGCCACCTTACCAATGCAGCCATGCTGCTGCAGGCCTACCTGCAGACTCTGTTTCCCCGGCTGCAGGGGGTACAGAGGAGCTCCTCCGGAAAGCGATGGAGGTGGCTCGCCTGCTTTGCCTGCTCCAGAGGGATGTGGCCCGCTCCAACGTACGGGCCATGGTGCAGGTGTGTACCTCCCGGCGCCATCTCTGGCTGGCCCAATCCCGCTGCTGTCCAGAGCACATTTGTCACTCTCCCCATCACCCCAGGGCTGACCTTTGGCACAGGGGTTAATGACATTCTGGAGCAGACCGATAAGGTTCGTATGGACCGGGAGACCCTGAGATGGTTCATGCCGCCTCCTCAGGCCCCGGGTCCAAGGCAGACGGACCGTTGCCACCACCTGCACCAGAATGACGGTGGGGTCCCTCTCCTGCCCCATCGCCTCGTGCTGAGGAACGACAGCGGGGAGGGGCACAGTGTGCGGTGGAACAACAACTTGTCAACCGTCACCGCCATAGGGATGTGCCTGGGGGACCCAGGCGCCAGAGGAAAGGCGGGCCCCGGCAGGACCCCTGACACACCCTTCCCCAGCCTGGTCTCAAAGGGCAAAGTGGGAGGAGTGTGTGGAGTCCCTATGGGTGTTGTCCACAATGCTCGAAGGGTACCAACTCCAATTCCGCTGTCGGCCCCCGTCCTTCAGGGGCCTTCTTGTCACCACAGTGGCCGACCCCCTGAAGATAACCCTGCGGCTGGAGATCTCCTCACTCCTGGACAAGGGTGCCATCCGCAGGATCGAGAGTTCAGAACCAAAAATAACCAAAAAGAGTCAAGAGGGTTTAGACCGATTCTGGACCTCCGCAACCTCAATGGGTACTTAAAGCTACTGAGGTTTCACATGCTGTCCCCAGTCCGTGTGTTGCAGGCCGTGTCCAGGGACCAGTGGTTTGTGATGCTGGACCTGAGGAATGTGTATTTCCATGTTCCTGTTTACCCAGCTCATTGGCAGTACCTCCTATTCGCTTTCGAAGGGAGGGCTTATGAATTCATGGTTCTTCCCTTTGGCCTCTCCTTGGCACCCCGTACTTTCACAAAGCGCATGGACGCTGTCCTGGCACCTCTCACGTCCTGAGGGTTGTTGAGCCTCAATTACCTGGACGATTGGCTGATTTGTGCCCCAACCAGGACCCAGGTCCTGTCAGACCGAGACATGCTCCTGACCCACATCGGGGGGCTGGGCATTACTGTAAACGGCAAGAGTCGCCTGACGCCAACCCAGAGGGTGGCCTTCATTGGCATGGAGACTCAGTCCTCATGAAAGCACGCCTGCCCACTTGAAGGGTTCAGGCGATCTTATCTTATCGACCACTTTCGGCAGGGGCGGATGGTATTCATCCTAACCTGACAACACCTGTTGGGCTTGCTGACAGCGTCCTCGTTGTTGATTCCCCTGGGCCTGCTCCATCTCCGGCCTCTTCAACGGTGGTTCAACTCCCACCGGCTGCACCTGAAGCGCCACCGTCACCACCAGCTGCGGGTGACCGCACAGTGCCTCATGGCATTGAGGTGGCGCTGTCACTCCTTTCTCTCAGGTGGGGTGGAGATGCTGAGGATGTGCCGCCGGGAGCTGGTCAGCACAGACGTCTCCCAGTTCTCCTGGGGTGTGACCAAGGGCAGGTCGGCCAGCAGCTGTTGGCTACCCCCTTGGAGCGGCAGGCACATCAATATACTAGAGCTCCGAGCTGCACTGCTGGCCCTGCAGTCTTTCCTTCCACATCTGAAGGAAAGAAATGTCCTGGTGAGAACGGACAACACCACAGTGGTGGCTTACATCAACCATCAGGGTGGACTGAGGTCACACCGCCTCCATCTTATGGCACGGGAGCTCCTTCTCTGGGCTCAGTGACGTCTAGCATCTCTACGCGCAGCACACGTACCTGGCATTCTGACTGGGGCAGCGGATATGCTCTCGAGGGAGGTGCAGCACCTGTGGGACAAGTTTGGGAGGGTGCATGTGAACCTGTTTGCCTCTCTGGACAATGCTTACTGCCCCCAGTGGTACTCCATGTCGGAGCCACCAGGGCCTCTGGGCTTGGATGCTCTGGCTCACTATTGGCCAGGGCTGGAGCTTTATGCATTCCCCCCTTTTCCCCTGATCCAGGCTGTGCTGGACAGGACTAGATTGGCAGAGCATCGTCTGCTTCTGGTGGCCCCATACTGGCCCAGACGACCCTGGTTCAGCCTTCTCCTGTCGCTGTTGTCTGGGACACCTTGGCAACTTCCCCTGAGACCGGACCTGCTGTCTCAGGCCGGGGGAACTCTGTGGTATCCGAGGCCGCACCGCAGTCTGTGGGCTAGGCCACTGAACGGCACCAATGGTCCATGTTAGGACTACAGGAGGGTGTAATGAACACCATGCAGAACGCAAGGGCACCGGCTACAACCGTGGCATACCAGTTGCACTGGCGGTTGTTCTGCTCTTGGTGCACTGTTATTGAGGTCGTGCCCGAGTCATGCGGGGTGCAGTATGTCCTCCAATACCTGCAGTCTCGTTTGGATGAGGGCTTGACAGCTTCTATACTAAGAGGGTATTTGGCCGCTATATCTGCCTGCCATGTTGGGTGGATGGACAGGCCAGTGGGGCGCCATCCCTTGGTCTCCAGGTTTATGAAGGGGGTTTGTCGCCTGCGTCCAGCTAGGACCCGCTTAATGGCGAGCTGGGGTCTGGATGTGGTCTTGGCACACATCAGGATCTTCCTTTCGAATTGTTGGAGTCTGCCTCCCTGAAACACCTCTCTATGAAGGTGGCTTCTTGGTAGCGATTACTTCCATGAAGAGGGTGGGTGAGCTCCATGCTCTTTCAGTAAGTTCTGTGTGCTACCGGATGGACCCCGGGGGAGGAGTACATCTCTCTGCCCCAACCCTTCATTCCTCCTGAAGGTTCTTTTATCCTGTCTGCTTATGACCCCCCGGCAGTGGCGGGGGATTCTGGGCCTCCCTCCAGCATGTTTAGCCCTGTGAGGGCACTGGCTGCCTATGTGGAGCAGACACGGTCAGTTAGAACAACAGACCAGCTCTTTGTCTGCTTTGTTCACTTGCAATTTTTGCTAGGTACTATCAGGTAAATGTGGCACCTCCCTCCCTTGGTTCAGCAGTCCTGGGCGTCGCCTCCCCTTCCACATTGACAGCCCCTGCGTCTCGGTCCCGCACTGGGACTTCGCCGCTGGCTGGTCAGGTTCCTCTAGCACCGACTAGTCTGGTACGGGTATACCAATATATTGGAGTGGTCCAATATAGTGAAATATAACGAACGTTATGTATGTAACCACGGGTATGTGAGCTATTTGGATCACTCCAATCCTCTACGGTGCTAGAGGTGCCTCAAAAATGATGTAGAGATTCTCTACTAGAGAACGCATGTTGCGGCCATGGGGTCTATATATAGGGGCGGACCCCAGCCGTGACACAGGTGTACACTGGAGTAAATCTGTTAATCCTCACATCGTATGTATCCCTCTGCCGCGGAGTGATACCAATATATTGGAGTGATCCAAATAGCTCACGTAACCGGGGTTACATACGTAACCTTCAGTATTGTGTGTAGGTTGTAACATAAAATGTGGAAAAAGTCAAGGGCTCTGAATACTTTCCTAAAGTTACATATCTTGAAAACTTGATTCCTGACAAGCGAAACATCATCAATAGACTAATTACCTTTTCTTTTTTTTTAAGATCGTTTTTGGGTGGAATTTTCCTTTAACTACATATCATAGTGGGTATATCCAGTCCAATACTTCAAGTAGTTACATTTATTTTATTAACCATTATTTTAATATTGTATGAAACGTGCTGTAGATGATTTTTTTTGTCATTTGAATTAAATTGACTTTTTTGGCAACATCAGAGGAGTTTATTGCATTATATTAGCATCTGTGAGATGATTCACTGATTACTAGAGACGATATAGCCACAGATTTGTATAACTAAACCAAGATGGACCACAGCCTGTAGTTTCCAATGGGAACAGATGAGTCATAGTAAGAAGAACAAGCAAGGAGGTGGGCAGAGCCAAGCACGAGATCCTATTGGCCCGTTTTAGCAAACTTCTGCATATATCCGTTAGGTAACGCCTACTCTGAAATGCACGTGTGCAATAACTCAATTCGAGTTTTCACTCCTAAACAACGCGATTAAAAAAAACTTTGACAATACTTAGTCCACTCTATTGATAACATATTTTAGTTTTGGGAGCAGAACTGTATTGAGATCAAATGTTTCGTTAATGAGAAAATGTGCAGAATGTAGGCCAAAATCCATCTCGTTCCATCTTCTCCCATTGCCCGCCAGTGGGCTTCCGAGTGGAAACGCCAAGCGGATGCTTCATATTTATACATCCAGTGAAATACCGGTCTCATTGTTCTATCTGTGATATAGCGTTTCCCATGATCGTAACTTTTATTCTGAAGGCGAATATAAACCGGAACTATTGTTTTTTTTAAAGTGACTTCCTGCAAAATGAGAAGAAAAAAATAATAACTTCCAGGTAAACAGATATTTCAGCCAAGTGACTAAATGATTGCTTGGGTTTAGTTTAGGACGTCCCTGTGAATGATAATAATGGATTATTGGAACTTATCAGAGCCGGTGGTGAATACGGGTAAGTTTATAGTTGTCGCAGGGAACTGATTGGAAGCTTCCACCAGACAGAAGCAGGCAGGGGTTCCAGCTAGTAAGCCAACTTTCCAATCGTAGCCCTCTAGCTAGCTACTCATGGTGTAACTATGTATGGAATCAATGCTTATTTCCGTTTATGATCGCTTTTATGCGATCTGCATTCATACATAGTCTACTTAAAATGCAATGCGTAGTTAGCTATAGCTAGTGTAGCAATGTTTTACTCTTCTAGTCATAGCCTAGCTATTTGTGTGCTCTTGTTTGGCCCAGTCAGTGCAGCTGCTTACTGCCTGCGATATGTCCATTCATAGGGTTATCTTTTCCTCTACCTGCCCTGCGCCTGTTCATCCCACCGCTGCGGCTGTTTTCTGCAGCGATGTGGCAAGTGGCCCAACGAGGGGATATAATGGACTACGGGAAGCTGGAAGAGTTTGTGACATTTGTTACAGAGACGGTTCCAGAGCTGCTCAGTTTCAGACAGAGAACCCAGCTCATGTTGGGCTTACGAGCAAAGGTGAGAGAGAGAGGTGATTATTTGCAGTAACTTTGACTCTGATGTCATTACCAGATGTCATAGCGCCCACACATCTTTCACGGTCCAAAGGGACCAGGAATGATAACACAAAATCTATATATCCAGATTTGTCCTGTGACTTGAAAAGAACATGGTTAATTTAGTAATGAGTTGTAAGGAATAATATTTTAGTCATGAAGCAACAGGGAATGGAATATTTGAAGAGAAAGGTTAGGCCAAGTTGTTTACCCAGCAGTGTTCTTGTAGGAATAATCTGTTTTTTCCCCCCCCAGTTGGTTTTGGAGTTGTGCCGCACGGAGCAGACAGCAGGACTTCAGAGCCATCTGGACAGGATCCACGCTGCAAGATCACATCCGGGGGATACAGACGTGAGTCTTAAGATATTCCTCAATCCTCTGTAATGATGTTCTCGCACTCGATCTTGTCAGAATTACAGTACATTTATTCAAGAGGTTTTTTCCCCAGTTTTGTTGCGCAGAAGCGGAAGCCTCTAAATCAAATTTCCTTGCACTGGTACAAACTCTTATCCAAGACCCAGTTGAGAGAGAACATTTCTTCCAGGTCAGTATATGGTTTTGTTGGTTCAGTTTGTTAAACACCAAAGTTTGAACATTTGTATGGTCCGTCAACATTGGTATAACAAAACAGATGAAACCAGTAATATGTAGGCTACATTTTCAATTTTTCAATGTTTTTGTGATAATAAACCTATCGCTTCATGTTCTTAGGCTACATTTAATCTTTGAAAGAAAAATTCTATGTGAAAAGTAGCCAGCCAAATAATTGATCCCCCTGTCTTTTTCATCTCTCCCATTAGGAAGTGTTTCCTGTAGACTATGGACCCAAGTATGACTCTGCCCTGCAAGGATTAATGTGGGAGTTTCTCTCCAGGCTGGAGCAGCTCCTTCCAGTACCAGACCTCAAACAGGTACTCATGTACTCATGCAGAACCTCGTCATTAGACCACTCCTCGGACCGTCGTTATCAAGCATGAGCTTGTGAATAAAGTTGGCTTATTTGAATGTCTGCATCTTTCTTTCATGTCATAATGCCCACGATGAATTAACATGCTGACACATCTCATGTGCAGCACTCTTCACAAAACGTTACATTGGTTTCTCTGTATATGTATTAGACATGAGACATCTTGGAGCATTTTATTTAAGATAATGGGCATTTAGAATATTTTATTGAAGAACAACTGGACCGATTGATTGATGCATATTATATTAATGTGTGCTCCCCATCTCGTAGACAGTGTCTTGGCTCAATGCTGCACCCTCTGTCTTGGAAGAGTGTGTCAACTCTCTATCTCAACCTCTACAGTTGAAGACTCTACTGCAACATCATAGAGAACTAGGACATTTGGACACCAATGGTAAACCACTTAAAAAATAAATAAATCCAGAATTAGTAAAGGTGGTATGCAAATTGTTACATTTGAATGATTCAAGGAAATACTTTTAGGATTGTAATATTCCCCCTTTATTCATATCATCCCAGCAGTTTATTAAAATAAATAACATCTCACTGTAATTGTCTCCTTCTACCTCTCAATCAGCAACTTCTTCCTCCTATGCTGGCGACTGCATCTTCTCCTCTCTGTCTCTCACTCCGGTAGTGGTGACGGCCACTAGAAAGACAGAAACAGAGATCCAATCAGAGTTGATGGATGGCTGTATGGACCCAGCCTTATATGGTGAAGAGATGGAAACTGAGTCTGTAGTAGTGACGGAGTATGCAGAAGTGGAGCTGGGGACCAGTACATACACCAGTGAGGAAAGGGAGTTTAGTATAGAGAAGACTGAGTCACAGAACCAAAGAGACAGTCAGGTTGAATTGAATGGGGAAGAGCGGGAGATGGTAGCCATGCCAAGCGAGGAAGGCCGTCAAGAGGGAGAAGTGGAGGTTATGTGTGAGGAAGTGGGGCATCCTAACAGAGATGCTGAGCTTGTTTCAGAGGAAACCAGTGACATGAACACAGAGGAAGACGTTTTCTGTGCAGAGGTGGGGGATGTGTGTGTGGATCTGGAGTCAATAAATAGAGAGGTGGAAATTATTTATGAGGAGGTGGAGCATGTTGAACATCAGGAGTTAGTTGGGCCTATATGTGCAGAGAATACAATTGACAGACCATCCACCCACAATGAGAACCTACATGAAGAAAATGGGGTCACAGAGGAGGGGATTGAGAAGGAGGAACAGGAGAGAAATGAAGCTGGTTATGTCCCCCAAACTGACACACATCAAGGAAGTTCCCAATGTACGCCACAAGAAGTAATGAACCAGCCTGAACTGGTCACATCCTGTCTGCATCAAAAACCCACATTAGGGTTCCAGAGACTGGACGTCAGTGGCCTGCCTCTCCAAATGTCCTCCCCCTCTCAACCATTGAGAAGAAACACAAGGCTCCGGATGAAGACAGTGGGATCAAAAGGACCCAATGGAGGGCAGCTCAAGGCATTGAAGGAGGAGGCTAATGGGACCTGGGGCGTCCCTTTATACCTGCCTCCAGACCCAAGGTAAGAATGAGGCGTGGGAGGGGACTTAATGTTTTAAAGCAATTTCACCATTTACTTTAAAAGGATCACAATGGAAATGCGTCATTGAATTCATTGTGTTATCCCTGTCACGTTTTTAAAATGTTTGTACTGTTTGTATGGCTTTGTTGAACTGTCAAATAAAATCAATCCAGTGTCATTGGACATCAATTGTGCTTTATCGCTATCTTTAGGGAAGACTCTGAAGACCTCAGCGCCACTTCTGACAGCTCCACAATGAATGGAAATAAAGGTTTGCAATGTTATATCAACACAAGGTTTCTATGGCATAGTAGGTACACTAGATATCGTTAGAATTCTCTGAATGTTTAATTTTAGTTGAATAGATTTGGCAATGTTGAATATGGTCCAGATGCCTGGTTCAGAATAAGTTTGATTATAATTCTTGATAACTTTCTAAATATACAGTATGCTCCTTTCTCTGTTCCCCTGCAGGTGGGACGGTGGAGGCTCCCTCTCTTGTCTTCGCCTGCTCTCAGTGCTCTTTTAACCATGCCGACGAGGTGACCCTTCGGCAACACCTTAAAGAGCTTCACCCAGAGGAGTACAGAAGGATACTTGCTGCTGGAGAAAATGAAACAGAAACCCCTCCAGGGTCTTCCAGCAGCACCCCTCTGAACCCATGTCTCTCAGACATTCCCCACACACTGGGGAAGTCTGGCAGGCATGCATCACGCTCCAAAACATGCTCTGTGTGTGGAAAGACCTTCTCTCGAGCGACAGATATGAGGAGACACCAGAGATCCCACACTGGGGAGCGGCCTTATAGGTGCACCCAATGTGGGAAGACTTTCCAGTACTCCTTCGACTTGAAAAGACACCAGCGAAAGGGCCTAGGGTCAAGGCCGTTCCAGTGCTGCGCGTGTGGAGAGGGCTTCGATCGGGAGGAAGATCTAAATACACACTGCAGTGTGGCTCATTTAGTCTCTGATGATGACGTTGGGATCAAGTTAAACCTCCCAGCAGGCCTTGAGAGTGAGCAGTGTCCCAGCGAAGACGGTCAACACAAATGTCCAGAATGTGACATGTCTTTCAGTCAGATATCCCAAATGAAGCGACACCAGCTGATTCACTCCGGTGGTGACACGCTGCAGTGCAACCAGTGTTTGAAGAAATGTCAAAACTCTGATGCCCTCACAAAACACATGCAAATGCACAACGGAGCTCGACCATTCCAGTGTTCTATGTGCAAAATGAACTTCACGCAGCTAGTTTGTCTTAGGCAACACTACTTGAATGCTCATAAGGAAGAGGGTTCATTTCTGTGTTCCCATTGTCCTAAAAGTTTCTCAAGGCTATCAAACTTGATCAAACACCAGAGAACTCATACAGGTGAGCGGCCTTACCAGTGCTCTCATTGTCCAAAGAGATTCACACAACTACAGATCTTGACTAGACATGAGAGAATTCACACAGGAGAGAGACCATTTCTTTGCCCTGACTGTGGAAAAAGCTTTCTGTCCTCTGGTGAATTGTCAAAACACCTTCAGTGTCACTCAGAGGAGAGACCCTTCCCTTGTCTCGAGTGTGGAAAGACTTTCAAGGCCAATCGGTTTTTAAAGAAACACTTACAGACTCATACAGGGGAGCGTCCTTTCCCCTGCTCCCAGTGTGGGAAGAGATTTTCCAAGTCGACTGATCTGACCAGGCATAATCGCATGCATACAGGGGAGAGGCCACATATGTGCTCTCAGTGCGGTAAAAGTTTCTTAACTTACTCCGAAGTGGTGAAACATCAGCGCTACCACACTGGAGAACGACCATTCAAATGTGCGCAGTGTGGGAAAAGTTTTACCCAGTCCTGCTATCTTACAGTACATCAGCGGATACACACAGGAGAGAAGCCCTACTCCTGCAGCGTGTGTGGAAATCGCTATAACAGCACCACTCCACTGAAGAGACACATGCTCAGCCACACGGGAGAGAAGCCATACGTGTGTACTGAATGTGGGAAGGCTTACAACAGATTGCATCTGCTGCGGACACACGAGCGAACTCATGCAGCAGCTGAGGCTGTTTGTTGAGGATATTGGTGTGTCATTTGCTATTCATATGTTGTAGTGTCTTTTGGTGGATCATTTGTTGTTTTTTGGAAATGTAAAGTAAAACAGGCCCTTTGTATTAGAGGCCTGTAACAAGAGTTGAGCCTCATACTGTGAATTGTTAATTCTGTCACTGCTTGGAATTTGATTGTATTTTTGAGGAGATGTGCTTTTTGCTGTCAGGAATCATACATCAAAGGGCATTTTATTTAGATTACTCACCTTGTTTTGACATTAAAAAGAGAAGTATTGCGCACTCTCCTTTGCAGAATGAAGAGGACAGTTGCTACCGGTACACATTTACATTTACGTCATTTAGCAGACGCTCTTATCCAGAGCGACTTACAAATTGGTGCATTCACCTTATGATATCCAGTGGAACAACCACTTTACAATAGTACATCTATACAGGCTGGTTGTTGAGAGGTGAGTGCCAGGCCCTACTGTATGTTCAAAACAGGGAAAATATGTATTCTCAAATGTAGGCTTGAGTGTTGTCTTTATGGCTGAGATACATAATATTAATCAATCAGCTATCCTGGTCAATAGACGATACAGTATTTCCTTTTCGAAGGGACCCATTTTGTCTCATCAGCACTCCCAGAGGCAAAACTTCTGTATCTTTAATGGAGTATTCCTTATTAAAAGAAGAGAAAAGTTAATAAAAGTAACGTTGCTTATTTTGTCTTGCGGTAGGCTACAATATTTTTCTAAAGAAAATCAACTAAAATCTAACAGAGCCATGTTAGTAGTAATGTAGGCCGGCAGCTTGGGGGGCTTATTCTATGACTTTTATTTTGGAAAAGGTACAGGCGGAACGAAAATTGAGTCCAGTCTTGGGTACCGGAAGTTTTGGGGAAGTAGATCGATGTTACTTTGCTCGTTAGGGAGCAGTCAAATAATTTTGTTTTGAAATTATTCTGCGCTTTTACATAAGTATATTTATAGCCATGGATGCATGTGGACTATCTAAAGACATCAGTGGTGTGTAAGAAAATAACTTCTAGCTAACGTTACCATGCTAGCTAATATCTGCGGAACTAATATCAAAGCCCCATAGAAAGTGTCATAGTTAGCTATCAGTTGATAGCCGGCTAAAATCGGTTATGACTGCATTGTTAAGCCAAGTGTGCTTGTAATCCTCTAACCTAACTAGCTATCAATTTAAAGTAAAGACAATTTGAATAGTAAAGTTATTGCTTAATGCAAATTAATCCGGACAAAGGCTAATGTCTGATGCTAGTCTTCCATTTTATGGAGCCCCATTCTGTAACGACTGGATGAGAAATGATTGTCCGCATCATTAGCTGACAGACATAGTGATATATTACCACTGTATATATTTTGAACAGTGTTCTGACTTCTGATTGAATGTTTGTCAATTTGTACACCTACATTTCAGATCCAATTCTCAGTCTTTCTTCTCTGCACCTCCTGGTTCCACCATTGCGGCTCCTGTCTGCTGCCATGTGGCAGGTGGCACAGCAAAGAGATGTGAGGCACTATGAGAAGTTGGAGGAGTTTGTGACTCTGGTGACAGAGGCCATTCCAGAGCTGCTGAGCCACAGACATAGAGCTCAGCTCATTCTAGGTCTGAGAGCACGGGTGAGACACGAGTCAGGGGGCATAGGGTTATTCAGTTGGATGGAGATCCCTGAAAAGCGCAAATGAAATATATTATATTGAACAGAAAGAGAGAGATTTTCCTATGATGATGAGTAGAGAATTGGGTCTGTTCTATACATTATGTAACTGTCTGTAATCCTATGAATGGGTACTCCCCACCTGAGTTGATTGAGAGGTGACAATGACATGGTTTCTCCAGCTACAGGTTTGTACCACAGTTAATACTTGTTTCTACTGTGTGTGATTCAGTTGGTTCTGGAGCTGTGCCGAGGCCCTGCTGACCCTCAAACCATCCAACCTTACCTGGACAGAATGCCCACTGTTACTCCAGGATGCACAGGAGTAAGTGGGCTATAGTCCTTTTAGAACAGAACTTGGTTGTTTTCCAAGTGGATTTGAGTGCACACAGCCACTATGTGATGAGATGATTGTATCTGTTTACTGTCTTGCAGTACAGAGATGCAGAAGTGGAAGCATCTGAATCCAATTTTGTGGTGCTTGTCCAATCACTGCTAAAGGACCCTGTCGAGAGGGAGTGCTTCTTTCAGGTACTTTTACACTCGGCGCTGTGAGCCTCTTGCAGGACCGCGCTGCTTACGTCAAGGTTTTGTTGAAAACAATGGGAGTGTCTCACTCCCGGGAAAAGTTACTCGTCCAGGCCTTCAAGAAAAAAGTGACAATCCATCACCTTTCCTTCATTTAAATAATGTTCCCCCAACAGGAGGTGTTCCCGGAACAATATGGCCGACATTATGACACAGCGGTACAGACGTTAACATGGGAGTTCCTCTCCAGACTGGAACAACTGTTTCCAGTACCAGGCCTCAAGCAGGTATTGAGCATTATGGCATACATAGCTTCTGGCAATTTAGCCTTTCTGATATTGGATGTAGCATAAATCTAGCACAGGTTAGGAATAGTACATTTTGGGAAGACAAACAATTATTTAGGCTACGTTGATTGAATATAAAATGCATTTCTAAAAGACATTCCCTTTCAGACGGCGACATGGCTCAGCTCTGCACCTTCAGTCCTGGAGGAGTGTATGCAGTCGACCCCAGAGAATCTGAACCTCATTCTCCAGCACCATAAGAGTTTTGGACATTTAAAAGGACCTTGTAAGTCTCCTGTAATGATTACCAAATCATGATGCAACGTTTTGTAGCACAGTTTAAAACTCGCAGGTCGTTTTATGACACAGTTCTTGTTTTCTCTCGTTCAGCTGCTCTCTCCTCCTCCATGGGCGACAACATCCTCTCCTCTCTGTCCACCCCTAAAATGGTGGTCACCACTGAGCCGACCACTTTTGTCATCCGGTCAGAGTCGTCACATAACTCGGCAGATGTCCTGGGCCCCATGTCTTTAGAGGACACTGATGCTGTAGTAGTAACAGTTTACACTGAAGTGGAGGTTGGAACAGAGGTGGAAGAAGAGATTGTAGAGACAATGAACGAGGAATACGTATCGTCAAACGCCTCTCCACTGCGGGAGGAGGTGGTTGAACTTAAAGCTGAGGATATGAATCTGGAGATGACAGTCGTTGAAGAATATGGCTACGTGGGGGAGGAGATGAGTGCAGCCGAGGAAGAGATGGACACAGTGAGTGTTCCGGTGGAGCAAGCAGATGAAGCCGTTAATATAAGTGAAGACATTGGAACTGCGACAGAGACACTAGCAGTCAAAAAGGATGTCCAAGATGAGGTGGTGGCAGATCAGGACGGCCAATCAGAGACTGTGAATGTATGTGTGAACCAGGAAGGGAAGGACACGTCCCATGTGGTCAACTTTCAAACCCAACAACCTGCGACGTCAAATGTGAGGCGGTCTACACGGCTACAGTCGAAGACACCAAGAACTTGGCGGAGGAAAAAGAACACTGAGAACAAGTATGAGTGATGATTAGAAAATAGGAGTACTGTCATTTAAAAAGGAATCTGCCGTTTTGTCATCAAATTAGTGATATTTTTGTGTTCGTTTTTAATCACAGGAACAACGGTGAGGCCTCAAGCATGGTTTATGTCATCTCACCCAGGGGAAGAGAAGCCGGTAATAATGAGCTCTCCAACTATTCTGACAGTGACTATTCTGACAGTCATCAGGGAAATGGTTATATACAGTGAAGTTGGAAGTTTACATACACTTAGGTTGGAGTCATTAAAACTCATTTTTCAACCACTCCGCAAATTTCCTGTTAGCAAACTATAGTTTTGGCAAGCCGGTTAGAACATCTACTTTGTGCATGACACAAGTAATTGTGCCAACAATTGTTTACAGACAGATTATTTCACTTATAATTCACTGTAACAATTCCAGTGGGTCAGAAGTTTACATACACTAAGTTGACTGTGCCTTTAAACAGCTTGGAAAATTCCAGAAAATGATGTCACAGCTTTAGAAGCTTCTGATAGGCTAATTGACATAATTTGAGTCAATTGGAGGGGTACCTGTGGATGTATTTCAAGGCCTACCTTCAAATGCAGTGTCTCTTTGCTTGACATCATGGGAAAATCAAAATAAATCAGCCCAGCCAAAAATTGTAGACCTCCACAAGTCTGGTTCATCCTTGGGAGCAATTTCCAAATGCCTGAATGTACCACGTTCGTCTACAATAGTACGCAAGTATAAACACCATGGGACCACGCAGCCGTCATACCGCTCAGGAAGGAGACGCGTTCTGTCTCCTAGAGATGAATGTACTTTGGTGTGAAAAGTGCAAATAAATCCCAGAACAACAGCAAAGGACCTTGTGAAGATGCTGGAGGAAATGGGTACAAAAGTATCTATATCCACAGTAAAACGAGTCCTATAACGACATAACCTGAAAGGCCGCTCAGCAAGGCAGAAGCCACTGCTCCAAAACCGCCATAAAAAAGCCAGACTACGGTTTGAAACTGCACATAGGGACAAAGATCGTACTTTTTGGAGAAATGTCCTCTGATCTGATGGCACAAAAATAGAACTGTTTGGTCATAATGACCATCGTTATGTTTTGGAGGAATAAGGGAGAGGCTGCAAGCTGAAGAACACCATCCCAACTGTGAAACACGGGGGTGGCAGCATCATGTTGTGGGGGTGCTTTGCTGCAGGAGGAACTGGTGCACTTCACAAAATAGATGGCATCATGAGGAAGGACAATTATGTGGTTATATTGAAGCAACATCTCAAGACATCAGTCAGGAAGTTAAATCTTGGTCGCAAATGGGTCTTCTAAATGGACAATGACCCCAAGCATACTTCCAAAGTTGTGGCAAAATGGCTTAAGGACAACAAAGTCAAGGTATCGGACTGGCCATCACAAAGCCCTGACCTCAATCCTATAGAAAATCTTTGGGCAGAACTGAAAAAGCATGTGGGAGCAAGGAGGCCTACAAACCTGACTCAGTTACACCAGCTCTGTCAGGAGGAATGGTCCAAAATTCACCCAACTTATTGTGGGAAGCTTGTGGAAGGCTACCCAAAATGTTTGATCCAAGTTAAACAATTTAAAGGCAATGCTACCAAATACTAATTGAGTGCATGTAAACTTCTGACCCACTGGGAATGTCATTCTCTGCTATTATTCTGACATTTCACATTCTTAAAATAAAGTGGTGATCCTAACTGACCTAAGACAGGGAATTTTTACTAGGATTAAATGTCAGGAATTGTGAAACTGAGTTTAAATGTATTTGGCTAAGGTGTATGTAAACTTCCGAGGGACCAACATTTTCAAAAAATAATGTTTGGAAGAGATGTATGTTTACATGTATTTCATTGTGTGGTCTCAATATATTTTTCAATGAGCATGCCCTTTATTTCATTCCCAAGCCATGCAAATAAAACATGCCTTGTCTGACTTCTGTCTCCCAGGTGGATCTGACAAGGTGACCCCCTTTACCTGCCATAAGTGTGCCTACCACAGTCTGGAGGAAAAGAGCCTTCACCTCCACATGGAAAGCATTCACACAGAGGAGTACAACAAGCCCAATGTGTCTGGGAAAAACAGAGCAGAGGTTTCACCATGTCCCGACAACACTGGCCAGATATCCACATCAATCAAACCTCCTCTCCTTTCTTCAAAAACTTTAATAACTGAAAACTCTGAGAATCAAACCGGTAATGCTGGGACTCCCACGAAAGCAAAAGGCTACCATAAGGCCCACACATGCGGCACGTGCGGTAGGATCTTCACTCGCTCCTCAGATGTGAGGAGACACCAGCTCACCCACACGGGTGAGAGACCTTTCCACTGCTCTCAATGCGACAGGACCTTCCAGCATTCGTGGGACCTGACCAAGCATGAGAAGAAACATGGTGGGACATCCATCTCTTTCCCCTGCCAGCAGTGCGGGAGCTCCTTTGCCAACCTCCGCTCTCTGACAGCCCACCACAGAAGTTCCCACCTGGGCGAGAGCGACCTGCCCCACCTCTGCTCCATCTGTGGCAAGAGCTTCCCCTCCTCCTCGGATTTACTGGAGCACAGGAAGAGCCACGGGACCAGCCTCCAGTACATCTGCCAGCAGTGTGGCGAAAGCTTCCACTCCCTGCTGGCTCGCTCCCAACACCGGCAGACCCACCTGGTAAAGCGGCAGTTCAAGTGCCCGCACTGCGACAAGAGCTATACGCGCAAAGCTGATGTGAAGAGGCACATGTTCTCCCACAGCGGCGAGCGACCGCACCAGTGTAACCAGTGTGGGAGATGCTTTTCCTTCCTCTTCCTGCTCAAGAAACACCAAATAGTTCACACGGGCGAGAGGCCTTTCCAGTGCTCCTACTGTCCCAAGAGGTTCACATTGATATCCATCCTGAGCAGACATGAGAGAATGCACACCGGGGAGAGACCCTTCCTCTGCTCTCAGTGTGGGAAGAGCTTTCTGTCCCAGGGGGAGCTGTCCAAGCACCACCGCTCCCACACTGATGAGAGACCGTACGCTTGCAATCAGTGTGACAAGAGGTTTAAGAGCAAAAAATCCCAACAGGAACATATCATCTCCCACACCGGCGTGCGCCCTTACCCTTGCTCTTATTGTGGGAAAGGATTCACCAAACCATACGCTCTGACCAGGCACCATCTCATACACACAGGGGAAAGACCATTCCCCTGCGTCCACTGTGGGAAGACGTTTCTCACCCCCGCAGAGGTACAACTACACATCCGCATTCACACAGGGGAACGCCCTTACCCCTGCCCTGATTGTCAGCTGAAGTTTAGGAGTTCGTCAGACTTGGCACGACACAAACGCTTTCATACAGGGGTGCAGACATTTGTCTGTAACCAGTGTATGAAAAACTTTCCCACCTCATCCAAACTGAAGAAACACATGGAGAACCACTCAGGGACAGAGGCAGTCCAGAGCTCAGACTTTGGAGAACATTCCAACCAAGCGTGAAGTAAGGGCAGCAGCACAATTGGCAAAAATGGCAGACACAATTCAAGTAAATGTACCTTCACAGCTATTATATTCTACAATGTCTCTGTCAAGGAAGATCTTTCAACACCATTAGATCTCCAAAATGAGATATCTTGTCAGTCTGGCTCATGGCCATTGAAATATAGCTGTCAATTTATTATTTTGTGTCTGGTCAAAGGGAGTTGCAACTCCATGTCCTTGGCTTATTTTATTGTAAACTGTATATGCTCAGCATCTTAAATGCAACAGTTTTAAACTGTAAAATCAGTGCTATGATCATCCAATTAGTAGTCAATCAGTAGCTGGTCTATTGGAAGCGCTGGTAAATTAAAATGTCTAACTTTTGAAGAATGTCAAAGATTAGTAAAATGTTCTGTTACGTAATGAACAGCCTTAGGTGGATGCCAACTTGTCTCCTTGTCTTTACAGTTCCCAGCACAATACATGTATTTTGTTCTACTTTGTAGCCCTCTGTCTCACATACCAGTAATTAAAATGAAATCAGTTGGGCGGGGGGAACAGGTTAGGCCCATGTAGTGAAAACAATAGGCTTTGAGTAGCTTTGTGCAGAAGATCTGTTGGATGCCGGTTGAATCATTCCTAGGTGAACTACCCGCTGCATTTCCGATGACAGTACCCGTTGTGACGCGCAGTAATTCCAGGATCACTTCCGGATTGCTTGTCGTTCATGGCTACAAGCATGTTATTAACTGGTTTACAATTATATTAGTAAAACATTCGTAGACAAAGCAAACGTAGTGTACACAACATTATTTGCTACAATCTGCAGCGTTCAGGAAGGAACCGATGCATTAAATCCCGTCGTCTAACGGGATCCTCCATCTAACTTTTGTAACAACAGTCAGCATTTGGCCCACGCGACAAAATGGACTCGGAATTTTCGGCAGCGGACAATGCAGGTAGGCGATATCTAATAAATGACCATGCAAATATTCCAGCCGCTGCATATACTATTTTTGCTACTTGAGTTATTGTGGGGTATGTTCAGCAAGACACCATGTTCACAGCTTGTTTGCAGTCAAAAATGAAGTCCACGGGACAAGCAGTACTCGTATATTTCTACAACAATTATGAACATTTGCTCCACTGAATATGCCCCAGTACCCATAATTAAGATGCATAAGCTACATTCAATTACACAAGACTGTTGTGAAACGTTATTTAACAATTTCAGATAATGCACTAGCTATGTTGCAGATTGATTTCAAAATTGTTTACAATGTTCATTTGAAATACTCTTTCCACGCCAATGAAGGTACAACACATGACAAAGTTTGTGGACACCTGCTCCTCGAACATCTCATTGAAAAGTCATGGGCATTCATATGGAGTTGGTCCCCCCTTTGCTGCTATAACAGCCTCCACTAGTCATCCTGTGAAGGCTTTCCACTAGAGGTTGGAAAATTACTGCTGGGACTGGCTTCCATTCAGCCACGAGCATTAGTGAGGTCGGGCACTGATGTTGTGCGATTAGGCCTGGCTCACAGTCGGCGTTCCAATTCATCCCAGAGGTGTTCGTTGAGGTCAGGGCTCAGTGCAGGCTAGTCAAGTTCTTACAGACCGATCTCGACAAACCATTTCTCTATGGATCTCGCTTTGTGCACGGGGGCATTGTCATTCTGAAACAGGAAAGGGCCTTCCCCAAACGTTTGCCACAAAGTTGAAAGGACAGAATTGTCTAGAATGTCATTGTATGCTTTCAGTGTTAAGATGTCCCTTCACTGGAATTAAGGGGCCGAGCCTGAACCATGAAAAACAACCCTAGACCATTATTCCTCCTCCACCAAACTTTATAGTTGACACTATGCATTTGGGCAGGTAGTGTTCTGGACTCCACCAAACCCAGATTCGTTGTTGGACTACCAGATGGTGAAGCGTGATTCATCATTCCAGAGAATGCGCCAGAGTCCAATGGCGGCAAGCTTTACACCACTCCAGCTGACGCTTGGCATTGCGCATGGTGACCTTAGGCTTGTGTGCGGCTGCTCAGCCATGGAAACCCATTTCACGAATCTCCCAACAAACAGTTCTTGTGCTGACATTGCTTCCAGAGGCAGTTTGGAACTCTATAGTGAGTTTTGCAACCAAGGACCGACAAATTGTACAAGCTATGCGCTTCAGCACTCGACGGTCTCGTTCTGTGAGCTTGTGTGGCCTACCACTTTGTGGCTGAGCTGTTGCTGCTCCCAGAGTTTCCACTTCACAATAACAACAGTCACAGTTGACTGGGGCAGCTCTAGCAGGGCAGAAATGTGAAGAACTGACTTGTTGGAAAGTTGCCATTCTATGACAGTGCCACGTTGAAAGTCACTGAGCTCTTCAGGAAGGCTATTCTACTGAAAAATGTTTGTCTGAAGATTGCATGGCTGTGTGCTAGATTTTATACATCTGTCAGGAACTGGTGTAGCTGAAATAGCCAAATCCACTAATTTGAAGGGGTGTCCACATACATATATATACAGTGTATGCGTTTGACGTTCTGTCTGATTGCACCCTTATTATTAATTTTTCCATGCTGTTTTAGGTCTCCCTCTCCTCTCCCTCTGCCTCTTGGTTCCACCCATTCAGCTTATGTCAGCGTCCATATGGCAGGTGGTGCAACAGCGAGATGTCATGAATTATGCAATGCTGGCAGAGTTTGTCTCCCTGGTGACAGAGATGGTCCCTGAGTTGCTAATCTATAGGCACAGGGCCCAACTTATTTTGGGATTGCGAGCAAGGGTGAGTGTTACAACGTTAATGAGTGAGTGTAGAAGCATGGATAGAGCCCTGATGTATTAGGATCCCTTTTAGAATCCAAGAGTGGAAAATTTAGTCTCGTCTAGGCACACTACTTTCAAAACAGGCCCTTTACAAGTCAGAATGTTGAATAAACTTCATTTGGCCATACTTTACCTGTTGTCTGTTGATTTTTATCCTTATGTCGGAGGTAATTGGTGACAAAATATCCACAGGGAAGTGTTATTAGCCCGACTTTCAGTACGGTGGTCTGTATATGTTTTCAATACTGATGCATGGGACGTAAACACTTGCACAATATCTAAACAATGGCCAAGCGTGACCAAACGTTGACAACTTTTCATTTGCAGTATATCGCATGCGCTTCCAGCTGATTGCGAAGGAGACATGCTTCGGTCGACAACGTTCGGTTACGTTCGGTTATTGTTTGCATATTGTGCATCATGTGCAATGCGTCAGGAGATAGAAAATGCAAACCGTGGAAATGTTCTCTATATTTCCTACTGCCAAAAGGACAACAGCACGGACAACCGGTAAATTGAGTGTAAATATCATTTTATTCAACATTCTGGCTTGTAGAGACTACTGCATATTTTTTAGGGCGACTTTGTCCGACTGAAAAGCCATGGGGTAACCATGGTAACAGTCTGACGTACTACAACTATATAACTAATGAATAACAGTGCATGGGGTATGTGTTATTGCAGCACATTCTGGAGTTGTGTCGCAGTGAGCATCCTGTAGAACCTCAGGTCATCTTAACCCAGCTGTACATGATTCAACCACTTACCCACTTCAGTAATGATGTAAGTTGATCTTCAATAAGTACCTTCTTCCTGGAGTAGACTGGAATACCTGTGGAGTGAAATGCACTGCTATAGATAAACTGTATGGTGGACAAATGTGTCCTTATTTGATGTATCCTACAGGTAAGTGACACAGAGGTGGAGTCGTCAGAGACTCATTTTCTGGAGCTGGTCCAGACCCTGCTTAAAGACCCTGATGAGAGAGAGCATTTTTTCACAGTGAGACTTCACAGAACACGTGTCCTCTTGCATTGGATTTACAGGTCAATGAAGTAAAGTGTTTTGCATTGCATTTACCTGTATATTAAATAATGTGGAGGGGTTTTCTTCATCTGTGTCCCTCAGGAGATATTCCCAGTGGAGTATGGACCACAATATGACATCGAGCTGCAGACTCTACTGTGGGAGTTCCTGTCCAGATTGGTTCAACTGTTACCGACCCCTGACCTCGCACAGGTGAGGGAAAGAATACCTTCCATTCACACCTACTGTTTAATAATCATTGTGCTGTACCAGATTAATTAAACTGTGCAAGGAACCATGTGAAGTGGAATATTCAGTAGATACATATCTATTATTTTATCTATCCTCCAGACAATAGCATGGCTCGGTACTGCCCCCTCAGTCTTGGATGATTGTGCCCATGTTATATCTCATCCAGCAGATCTGAAGAGTCTGCTTCAGCACCATAAACGTCTTGGACATTTGGAGCAACATGGTGGGTGACACGTAGTAAATGTATGCATCATATTTTAAAACTGCACATGGCATTCATCCAAATGGATTGACTTTAATTGTAGCATCTCTTTGAACAGTACCCCCCTGCGCCATGGGCGACTGCATCCTGTCCTCTCTCTCCATCCCGCCACACAGTAGAACGGTGATCAGCACTGAGCAGACCAGCTGTCACAACCAGTCAGAACCCTCGCAGGAGTTTGTGGATGACTTCGAGGTGGAAATTGTAACTCTGACAGATTATGAAGAGGTTGAATTAGGTTTGAGTCAGGAGGTGGTGGAGGATGGGAACGATGATGAAGGGCAGACCATGGAGGACAAGGAAGAAGAGCCTAAAGAAACGTCTGCTGAAGAAGTGGAGGAAGAGGAGAAAGTGATGGAGGACCATGAAGAGGGGGGCTTGGAGAGCAACTCGCATCTAGAAGAAGCCGAGGATGACCCAGCATCCTCCCATCACCAAACATCCTCTGGGCCCCACATCTGCTCAGTCTGTGAGAAGAGCTTCAAGTTTGCCTCTGCACTAATAGCCCATCAGGTCATCCATACAGGAGAGCGCCCGTATGTGTGCAATCTGTGCGGACGGTGTTTCTCCTTCAGGCAGTCTCTAGACAGGCACAAACCAACACATAAGGATGGGCGCGTTTACGACTGCTTGATCTGTGGGGAGACCTTTCAGTCCTTGTCAGCCCGCACAGAGCACAAGAAGAGTCATATGGAGGAAGGCGCTTACCAGTGCTCACAGTGCCACAGGAAGTTCAACTGGGCATCGGCCATGGTGAGACACCTGAAGGCTCACACAGAGGGCACTGAGGTCAAAACGCAGGAACTTACAAAAAGCCTGAAGTCTGAGAAAGAGGATATAGGGATTAAAGAGATTGTAGGAGAGGTGGCTATTGATCCCCCTGAAACAGACCTGGTGTTGGAGGATGGAGGGAAATCCTGTCACAATCCACAGGAAGGAGCGGATCACAAACAACAGGAAGGAGATGGTCAGTCCACTTCGTCTGAGCCTGCAGTGTTGGTGCCTGGACTTCTGGACAAGGTCGTAACACTTGTCAAGGTCCGTACCAGTGGTAGGAAAACGAAACCGACCTTGAAGGTGCAGATGGTGAACCTGCAGAAGCTCAAGGGAAAGGTTGCCACCCCAAAGAGGAGGATGGGTGGAAGCTTGATGAACCCCCAAGGTTTCACACCATTGCATTTTAAGAGGTAAAGTAGATGGATGCAGACAGTTTAAGGTTAAATAAGTTTGGTAATTTAAGTGAAAAATAAGATGTAACTTAACTGTCATCTCATGGCATTAATGCTCTAGGCGGGCAATTCCACGGTAACAGAGTGACACTGAGACTCCGATTTTTTTTTTTTCTTTAAAATATATGTCAAACAAAAAACTAAGTTTGGTAACAGACAACACGAACAGCACAAACTGTCATTCTGTTACCAAACTACTGTTTTTCAAGTAAATGTATCCTTGTAAAGTTCTCTGTGGAAATTGTTCAATGTAGTCCTTGTGCATAGTTGTGTGGTTTGTTTAACTTTGCAATCATTGGTTTTTGTTTGACATACATTTTAATGTGAAAAATCTGAGTCTGTGTCACTCTGTTACCTTGTAATTGCCCTCTACCTACTTGTTTGTCTTCAACAGTGAGGAACACTCCTATGGCTCACCAGTGGTCTCAACAAAGGAAGGAGACACAGGTGCATGTATTACCTTATCAGTTTGTATAAGTGTGTAATTGTTTGGTCTGTTGAGTGGTTACCTACATGTATTATTTTGTTACATACATTGCTTAAACAATTGTTTGTATCCTGCCCTTATTGAATCCATCAGGTTTTCACTTTTACTTTGTTGGTCCTTCAGGGTGGTGTCCATTCTCCTGTCCCGAGTGCTCATTCGTCAACTCAGACGAGGCGTCCGTCCAGCAGCACATTGAGACGAACCACTCGGGGGAAGCACAGGAAGACGCTCAGTCCGCTCCGCACCAAACAGGCCAAGCTGGACACTATGATTGCCCAGACTGTAACAGCAGCTACAAGTTTCAGTCCTTACTGAAATACCATCGGCGCGTCCACACCGGCGAGCGCCCATACGTGTGCCCTCAGTGCGGACGGCGCTTCTCCTTCAAGCAGTCACTAGAGAGGCACAAACAGACACACAAGGATGGGCGCAAGCATGACTGTCTGATCTGTGGGCAGAACTTCAAGTCCTTGTCAGCGTACACAGAGCACAAGAAGAACCACATGGAGAACGGTGTGTATCGGTGTTCGGAATGCGACCGGCGGTTCTCCTGGAAGTCTGCGCTGGTAAGACACCTCCGGACTCACACGGAGAACGCCACCGAGGCTGAGCTCTCTTACAAATGCCCAAGGTGTGACTTGGGATTCAGCAGTAGTACGTACCTTAACAGGCACCTGCTCACACACCAAGAGGAGAGGTTGCATGTCTGCAGCTGTGGCAAGAACTTTGCCTACAAGGCTGCTCTGACCGCACACCAGCGCACCCACCTGAAAGAGAGGCCACACCAGTGCAAGCAGTGTGGAAAGGGTTTCCTCTACAAGGGAGGGCTGGTAAGTCACATGAAGATCCACTCCGAAGAAATGCCTTTCATGTGCTCATTCTGCGGGAAGAGCTTCAAGAGGGAGAGGAACATGAAGAAACACGAACGCTGCCACACCAGGGAGAACGTGTTCAGCTGCTCGCAGTGCGACAAGACCTTTGTGTACAAGGCCACACTGACCAGGCACGAGCTAACCCACTCGGGGGAGAGACCGTTCCTGTGCTCCGATTGTGGCAAAGGGTTTTTCTCCCATGCGGAGCTTCTAAAGCATGAGCGCTTCCACACGGGCCACAAGCCGTTCCAGTGCTCCCACTGCGGGAAGCAGTTCACCCAGTCCTGCTACCTGACCATTCACCTGCGCTACCACACAGGGGTACGGCCTTACTCCTGCACCCATTGTGACAAGAGCTTTCTCAGCGCCAACCGTCTAAAGAGACACCTGAGAACCCACACAGGAGAGAAACCCTACCTGTGTTCGGAGTGTGGGAAAGGGTTCAAACAGTCATATCACCTCAAGATGCACCAGCAGACTCATGCCACTAAGATTTGCTGAGGCATGATTGTGTCTCTGTCCAGACTTCAGTCAAATGATTTGGTAGAATGTAATGGTGAGTTAGCTGTCGACTGTGTAGACAACCAGGAGTGTTAAAATATAAATACTGAATAAAAATATAAATTCAATATGCAACAAATTCAAAGATTTAAGTGAGTTACAGTTCATATAAGGAAATCATTCAATTGAAATAAATTAATTAGGCCATAATCTATGGATTTCACATGAATGGGCAGGGGTGCAGCCATGGGTGGGCCTAAGCCCTCCCAGGCCCACCCACTGGGGAGCCAGGCCCAGCCAGTCAGAATGAGTTTTTCCTCTCAAAAGGGCTTAATTACAGACAGAAATACTCCTCCGTTTCATCAGCTGTGGGTGGCTGGTCTCAGATGATCCTGCAGGTGAAGAAGCCGGATATGGAGGTCCTGGGCTGTCGTGGTTACACGTGGTCTGCGGTTGTGAGACTGCCAACAGCTCTCCCGGACATTCCTGCAGTCAGCATACCAATTGCATGTTCCCTCAACTTGACGCCTCATCTGTGGCATTGTGTTGTGACAAAACTGCACATTTTAAAGTGGCCTTTTATGGTCCCCAGCACAAGGTGCACCTGTGAGCTCCAGTCCGATCCTTAGGCTCCCGAGTGGCACAGTGGTCTAAGGCACTGCATCTCAGTGCTAGAGGCATCACCACAGACCCTGGTTCGATCACAACCGGCCGTGATCGGGAGTCCCATAGGGCGGCGGACAATTGGCCCAGCGTCTTCCGGGTTAGGGGAGAGTTTGGCTATCATTGTAAAATAAGAATTTGGTCTTAACTGATTTGCCTGGTTAAATAATGATCATGCTGTTTAAACAGCTTCTTGATATGTCACACCTGTCAGGTGGATGTATTATTTTGGCAAAGTAGAAATGTTCCCTAACATGGACGTAAACAATTTTGTGCACGAAAATTGAGAGAAATAAGCTTTTTGTGAGTATGAAACATACCTGGGATTTTTTATTTCGGTACATGAAACATGATTACACGTTGTTTATATTTTTGTTCAGTATATTAGTGATAATTCCTAATCTAAGGATTCATGAAATGCATTTGAATTCTTTCTGGCTTTCCTCAGCTGAAATGATAGAAATACTGTGTCATTGTTACTCATCAAGGCACATACAGCTCTTCTGAGAGCTGAATCACTCATGTGACACAACTTTGGCCTGGATTAAATCTGTAGAGGGCTGGCTGCAATTAATCCCGGACAAAATGTTGTTTTTGGCTAATTATAATAATGAAGTACTAAAAGAATTGTGCCTCGTGTCCTTCTGCTAAAATGCATTTCATATGTATAGTACATTGTATTTTCATAGTTGTAGCTCAAATGAGTTTAATGAAAAGACTTCAATGAACAATACAAATTGTTACTGTCTTCTGTAATGAAAACCTCATTAAAAAAAGGAAACTCAAGCATACTTAAAACTAAACTTTGTTAGATGCATGGGTACATTTACCATCTATAAACTTATGCTATGGTTTAGGATTCTATTTAGGATTTTTTTTTTACAAAACAGGCATGTCTTAAACTTTGCTCTGGACATTGGCAGTAAGGGGTGAGATTCCACTGACATTGGTCTCATGTCATTCATATCAGCTTTGCAGAGGTTGAACCATTTGACAATCTTAACACTGGCCATCAATCTGGGTCTGAATGTTTGCATGCTAAATCTGTACCATGATTTAATTGATCAATATTCACTCAATGGTAATGACTTCATTACCATTATATATAATATTAATTAACAAAATAGGACTCACATTCCCTTCAAAGGAGCAATGTTTCAATGGCAGACTAGCAGTTATTTAGCACCAACACCAGATTCACATGGTTAAAGAACACAGTGCCTCAGAGGACTTGCAGGGATTATGCAGTTTGTTACCAGATGTCACTTAGGAGTGCATTGTGTGGGTGGGAGTAAAGGACAGAGTTGAATAGTCACTTCAAATAGGTGACAGGACAATTGTGACTAGTTTATCAAATTTAAGGTGAAAGTAAACTCATTTGAGAATCTCAGTTTCAGTAGCAACGTGTTTCCAGGTTCTGATGTTTCACTCATGTTGAGTGTGCACACCGGCATACAGTTTAGTTTCAGTAGTTAGGAATGCCATGACTTCATCTGAGGTCCGCCACCTAGGTCACATTTAACATGAGAAAACAATGCATGGCCACACTGCCAAAACTGTTGAACTGGGAAACAATTGATCCAGCACTTTGGCCAGACTGATCTACACAACCATGTGTAGAGTGATGGGGCAGTGGTCACTGCCCATAGCTTGGTTGCGGATCTTGCTATCGCAAAGGCCTGGCAGTAGAGCAGAGGACAGCACAAAGTAGTCCAGACGCCAGCCTACGTTCTTAGACCGAGAGTTCATCATGTAGGTCCAGAAGGTGTAAGCGTTGGCCTGCTCGGGGTACAGCTCGCGGAAGCTGTCGGTGAAGCCTGCAGCCAGCAGCTGATTGAAGCCCTCACGCTCCTCTGCTGTGAAGCCTGCGTTTTTTTTGTTGCCTTTGGAGTTCTTCAGGTCGATCTCCTCATGGGCTACGTTCAGATCGCCACACAGCACCAGGGGCTTGCGCTTGTCCAGGTCGCTCAGGTAGGCCTTGAACTCCACGTCCCAGGTCTTGCGATAGTCCAGGCGCACCAGGCCTCGGCCAGAGTTGGGCACGTAGGCGGTGACCAGGAAGAAGGTGGGGAACTCAGCAGTGATAACACGGCCCTCCTTATCATGCTCCTCTTTACCTGCAGACAGATTGAGGATAGGCAGGTTAACTAGGACACCTGGAGAGAAGTCTGAATGAGTAAAGTTAAGACGTTCACAGCCAACTAGAGTAACCAGGATCAGCCATTCACTCACCAATGCCATAGGTTACTTTGAGGGGCTCAGTCTTGCACAGCATAGCTACCCCACTATAGCCCTCCTTCTCATCGGAGCCAGCCCAGTACTTGTGGGGGAACTCGGGCATGGAGGTGATTTCATCAGGAAGGGACTTCTCAGCGCACTTCGTCTCCTGCAGGCACAGCACATCCGGGGCCTCGTCACGCACCCACTGGGCAAGAGAGAGGGAAAATAACCAGTCAGCTCCTTCACATTTCACTGCATATTATCAGTGTTTAAAAGGTGCAGCCACTGTGCAGATTAATGAGCCAGACAATGGTATTTAACAGAAGTTCATAGAAGACACTCAACGTTTAAATCTCATGCATTGCATAACTATAGTGCGTGGACTTATTTCACATATGTAGTTAAGTTCTTAAAGTTTAGGGGGCAGTATTTTCACAGCCGGATGAAAAACGTACCCAAATTAAACTGGTTACTACTCTGGCCCAGAAACTATCATATGCATATTATTAGTAGATTTGGATAGAAAACACTGAAGTTTCTAAAACTGTTTGAAGGATGTTTGTGAGTGTAACAGAACTCATATGGCAGGCAAAAACCTGAGACAAATCCAACCAGGAAGTGGGAGATCTGAGAATTGTAGTTCTTCTTTTGAATCCCTATCGAAACTACAGTGTCTGTGGGGTCACGTTGCACTTCCTAAGGCTTCCATTGGCTGTCAAAAGCCTTCAGAAAGTTTTTTTCATCATTCTCCTGTAACCGGGCAGAGAATAGGAGCTCAGTCAATGAGTGGACTGCCTGAGGACCAAGGACTTGGTGATGTGTGAGCCCGATGGCGCGCCCCTCCTTATTCTTCTGGAATTAATACGCTATTGTCCGGTTGGAATATTATCGCATTTTTACGTTAAAAATACCATAAAGATTGATTGTAAACAACGTTTGTCATGCTTCTACTAACGGTAATGGAACATTTTGACTTTTCGTGTCTTGAATTACGCTCGCGCATTATGCCTTTGGATAGTGACCTGAACGCACAAACAAAATGGAGGTATTTGGACATAAATATGGATTATTTCGAACAAAAACAAAATTTCTTGTGGAAGTAGCAGTCCTGGGAGTGCATTCTGACGAACATCAGCAAAGGTAAGAGAATATTTCTAATACTAATTCTGAGTTTAGGTGACCCCAGAACTTGGCGGGTGTCTGTATAGCTTGCTTTGATGGCGAGCTATGTACTCAGAATATTGAAAAATGTGCTTTCGCCGAAAAGCTATTTTAAAATCTGACACAGCGGTTGCATCAAGGAGTACTGTATCTATAATTCTTAAAATAATTTATGTATTTTGTCAACGTTTATGATGAGTATTTTTGTAAATTGATGTGCTCATTCACTGGAAGTTTTTGGTGGGAATACATTTTCTGAACATCACGCACCAATGTAAAATGCTGTTTTTGGATATAAATATATACTTTATCGAACAAAACATACATGTATTGTGTAACATGATGTCCTAGGAGTGTCATCTGATGAAGATCGTCAAAGGTTAGTGCTGCATTTAGCTGTGTTTTGGGTTTTTGTGACATATCTCCTTGCTTGGAAAATGGCTGTGTGGTTATTTTTGTCTATGTACTCTCCTAACATAATCTAACGTTTTGCTTTCGCTGTAAAGCCTTTTTGAAATCGGACAATGTGGTTACATTAACCTGTCTGGGCTAGGGGGCAGTATTTTCACGGCCGGATAAAAAACGTACCAGATTTAAACTGGTTACTACATTACTACTCTTCTATGCACTATAGTTCGACTAACCGGTGCCCTGCACATTGACTCTGTACCAGTACCCCTGTATATAGTCTCGCTATTCTTATTTTATTGCAGCTCTAACTATTTGTTATTTTTATTTCTTATTCATATTTTTTAAACTGCATTGTTGGTTAGGGGCTTGTAAGTAAGCATTTCACTGTAAGTTGTATTTGGCACATGTGACTAATACAATTTTATTTCTAGAGCAATGCCAAGTCGTCATGCAGCTTTGGACTCTGGTTCCCAAACTCACATCAAGGCCCTTCTTCTTGACCCAAGCTCTGAGCCCATCCACATTCCAGGAGGTGATCTTCATGTTAGCAGCATGACCATCTTTGCTGTTCATCTTATCAGGAGGGTCACTGTACAGAATGGGGGCCTCTGGTTCCTTGACCTTCTTTCCTTTCTTGGCAGCGGGAGCTGTAAGGTGACAGAGAAAACAGGAGGGGTAATGAGACTGATGTAACAGTATGTTCTTTTCATTTTTATTCTGTTCTGCTTCAGACATACTGTAAGTGTAAGATACATATCGCAAAAAATAGGAAACATTAATTGACTAGACGTCTCACCTGTGCCGTTGTCATGGTCACCATCTCCATCCTCCTGCTCATTTTTCTTCGCTCTTTTCGACATACTTGCACTCGTCGTTATCCCACACACGCCCCGAAGACACACAACACGCACACACAAGTACACACGCGCCGCCGCTGGGAAAAGAAAAACATATGATCTAGTTATCTTTATTTATAGCAGGCAATTTAGTAAATACTATAGCGACGCTTAGCTCATCAGCTACTGCCACAATAGCTACTAGTTTGTACGCCAGATATGTGATAGATGTTTACATTACTGCATTACATATCCATTTAACAATTCTGTAACTACTGCAAAAACAGGCGAATCTTTGATAATAAGCTCGTTAGCTAGGACATATACATAACTTTATGTGCGGCCTGTGGCTCAATCCATGTCGAATGAAGATCGAGTCTGAATAAATGGGGGAAATGTGCACGAGCAATCAGGCAGAAAATGAATGCAACTAATGCTGCTACTACTACTTCTTTGCAAATGAAGAATTGAACTAGAGAGAACCCAAACTATTCTTACTTTGCTTTTTCACAACAAAGGATCAACCGTGTCACACTCGCGCAGTCACTCCTCCAAAACAAAGCAGTGGGTTTTGAGGAACATTGTCACACAGACACGCATGTGCTGTTAGGCTGCCCTATATTATGCCTGATGTGATTTTCCTCCGAATCCGTGAACGCACCAGGTATCAGCTCTTTATGCATGTTATGTATTTGTTTACGTCAAACATTAAATGTCTACAATTAGCTTCCAATTTGTTTTGGTTAATACAATACCTTGAAAGATACAATTTTGTAAGAAAATCATCAAACTACCTCTTGTTATGGGTCCTCACTGCCTAGAGTGCTGTCTGAAACCCGAAATACTCAGCAACTGAAAGGTTCGAATTAAACTTTTTGCTTTCTCATCTGAAATGATAATGTTTTTCATTTAAAACACGTGAAATTGGCTCTTAATGTGCCTTCGTTTTTGGCATGTGAAATGAATAATTGATGGTAGATCTAGATCGCCACCTGGTGTGCAACCCGAGTGTTAGCTAACTAATCATGCTTCTAATAGTTTTAACCAAACATGACCCTGTTTTGGTATCTATATTCTAGTGCTTATGTTCTACTTTTCGTATTGCTTTTGAAGAATAAATAAAACAACCCTTGTACTTTTTAGTCGTTGACATTGCACTGTTTATTCATGTATGAACTGATGTATGCAACTGTTTCTGGTATTTGTAGCTATGGCATCGCACTCTGAACATATTTTTTTCAGACGCACACAAGACCACTAGCTATGACATTTACGACATTCTTTCAATGTGCACAAGTTTTTATTTTATTCATAAAAATATAATTCTCCATCTCCCTCAACCTCTCTAGCTGTCATGACTGTAGTGATTGGATTTGAGGGCAGTGCCAACAAGATTGGTGTGGGCATTGTGAGGGATGGGGAAGTACTCTCAAACCCCAGACGCACCTACATTACACCCCCTGGTCAAGGCAAGTTGGTTGAATTCAAAGTAGACTCAAATGACAACTGAACGATTGCATTTGTCCTAATGCTCATGTGTAGTTGCAGTAACAGACTAACTCTCCATCCCAGGGTTCCTGCCTAGTGAGACAGCCAGACATCACCGCAGTGTCATCCTAACAGTTCTGAAGGAGGCGCTGGAGGAGGCAGGGCTGAAGCCTGCTGACGTTGATTGCGTGGCATACACAAAGGGTCAGGAACTCCTATGTCACTGATTCCTATAAAGCTGAAATGGCCTTTTCTGACCAGTAGTACCATTCAGTTTTCACCAACATGATATTATTTACCCCAGGACCAGGGATGGGTGCCCCCTTGGTGACGGTGGCTCTGGTGGCACGCACAGTGGCCCAGCTGTGGGGGAAGCCTCTCCTGGGTGTCAACCACTGTATTGGCCACATTGAGATGGGCCGCCTCATCACTCAAGCCAATAACCCCACTGTGCTCTATGTCAGTGGGGGTAACACACAGGTCAGTCACCCATACATACTTACTAAGACAGACTTGGGATGTCCCGCACAACTTGAGGGTTCTTTTTTTTCTTTCTTTTTTTTAACCCTTTTTCGTGGTATCCAATTGGTAGTAGTTACTGTCTTGTCTCATCGCTGCAACTCCCGTACGGACTTGGGAGAGGTGAAGGTCGAGAGCCAATGCGTCCTCCGAAACACAACCCAACCAAGCCGCACTGCTTCTTGACACAACGCACATCCAACCCAGAAGCCAGCCGCACCAATGTGTCGGAGGAAACACCATACACCTAGCGACCTGGTCAGCGTACACTGCGCCCGACCCGCCACAGGAGTCGCTAGTGCGCGATGAGACAAAGATATCCCTGCCGGCCAAACCCTCCCTAACCCGGACGACGTTGGGCCAATTGTGCGTCGCCCCATGAGCCTCCCGGTCGCGGCCGGCTGCGGCAGAGCCTGGGCTCGAACCCAGAATCTCTGGTGGTGCAGTGCCTTAGACCACTGCGCCACCCGGGAGGCAACTTGAGAGTTCTTAGGGTTTCCCCTTAGTTAGCACTCATACCTGTCTCAACTGAGGTTTTTGGGTTTAGTTGTGCTCTAATGCAATGTTTCCTCATGAAGGTGATTGCATACTCTGAGCGGCGCTACAGGATATTTGGTGAGACCATCGACATTGCAGTGGGCAACTGCCTGGACAGGTTTGCTAGGGTGATAAAGGTGAGTTCTGCATGGCTCTTCAGGGGACTAAACTGAAACGAACCTGATTAAGTAATGCTCCTATAAAGACTACATGCTGAAACATGTAGTCCACTTCCATCGTCTTACAAGAGTTGCTGAATATCATTTTCAATTTGCTCCTCTTTTCATGCATCTTGTTTTTAAAGCGAGATAGCAACATAATTTTTAAGATTTATTGTGGACTCGGACTATACCTTGTATAAATTGTTTTTACACTTTCTCATGAATAAAAATGGTTTGTGCTCAGATTTCCAATGATCCCAGCCCTGGGTACAACATTGAGCAGATGGCCAAGAAGTGAGTACATGTGTTTTCTTTGGAATTGCTGTCAGCCAGTAGATGTTTTCATATGTGTATATATTTACACCATTGATTTCCTGTTTGTTTTGTCAGGGGTACACAGTATGTGGAGCTTCCATACACAGTGAAGGGGATGGATGTGTCATTCTCTGGGATTTTATCCTATATCGAGGTAAGATGCAGAGCCTTTAAGTGGGAATAAAGTTCTGCATTGAGTTGCATTGCATTGGGTTGCATTGCATTGGGTTACATTGCATTGGGTTGCATTGCATTGTAGGGGTGAGACAGGGTTTTTGTGATAGTTAGATGGACTGTAGTTATAATAAGGGGTGCATGTTTGATGTGTTCATATTTGTCCCTTTTCTTTCAGGAAGCAGCTGGGAAGATGTTGAAATGTAATCAGTGTACAGCAGAAGACCTGTGCTTCTCCCTACAGGTCAGAACAAAAGCAATAAACTGCCCCAGTGCATTGTTGTCAGCCTGTTTCCTGTATCGGCGCGGCAACACCCTTCCCCTTCAGAATGATGGCGGCTACATGGTGGCATCATTCACTGTCTGAGAGGTGGCAGAGCACACCACTGTGTAATGATCCGTTCACTACTTGTGTGTCCTGTAGGAGATCCTGTTTTCCATGCTGGTGGAGATCACAGAGAGGGCCATGGCTCACTGCAGCTCCCAGGAAGTGCTCATCGTTGGAGGCGTTGGCTGTAAGTCAATTGTACTTCATTGTGGGGGTTGTGGACTTTCCAATGTAATTCATTAAAAAACATAAGATGTAAATCTGTCTGACCTCATTATGGACAGGCACACCTCAAACACAACCCTTCAGGAATGCTGATGAGGGTTTTGCTCTGTAGGTAATCTGCGTCTGCAGGAGATGATGGGAGTCATGTGCAAGGAAAGAGGTGCAAAGCTCTTTGCTACAGATGAGAGGTAAGGCTCTACATACTATGTTTTCAATACAAGGGATCTGACAAGTGTATCTAAGACATTCAATGCTTACCTTTATTATTTATGAACTAAAATGGCTTATGTTGATGCTAATTTCATAATGTACTTTAACTTTGTACATCCTTCTGTTATTAAAATGTGATATTCTGTTTCGTTGTGCCACAGCTTTTGTATCGATAACGGAGCAATGATTGCACAGGCTGGCTGGGAGATGTTCCGGTCCGGTCAGACGACTGAGCTGTCAGACTCATGGATCACTCAAAGGTAATTCCACTATACCTGCAACTCAAATGATTCCCTTTCATTATATTCTATTGTACAGTGATTCCCTTTCATTATATTCTATTGTACAGTGATTCCCTTTCATTATATTCTATTGTACAGTAGTGATTCCCCCCTTTCATTATATTCTATTGTACAGTGATTCCCTTTCATTATATTCTATTGTACAGTACAGTGATTCCCCCCTTTCATTATATTCTATTGTACAGTGATTCCCTTTGATCATATTCTATTATACAGTACAGTGATTTATCATATTTATATTGTACAGTACAATGATTACCTTTCATTCTATTGTACAGTGATTCCCTTTACATAACATTTTTAGGTAAAATGTTACAGGAAGTTCTTGTCTATTTTGTGAAAGTGTATTGAGATGTTAACTGGATATTTTTGACAACAGGTCAACCATATTGTGCTGTCATCCAGTGACAAGAGAAACATTGTTGTTGGCAGGTACAGAACAGATGAAGTGGAGGTGACCTGGAGAGATTGACAGCTCACTACCCAACAGGCTGCAACTTGCACCCACCTTCCCTTTACCTGGATTGTGTCATGGAGGGAAAGAATGTAGAAATATTCTATGCCTCACTTCTATTGTTCGTAACCTCTCAACACAACAGTTTTTAGCCACGTGCATTAGTATTTTAGGGCTAGATTAAATCCGGACTGCAGAAAATCTGCGTTATAGCGCGATTAAAATGTAAAGGCAATGTTCCCCGCATTTGGAGAAAACACCTTTATCTTTCGATTTGTTTTTGCTTTCTCTAGCGCTGGATTCAATCCATATCGCAGAAGATGCGCATTAAAATAAGTCATTTCTGATTGAGCCAACATATGCAGCGTTTCCGTGAATGAAGTCACCGCGAACTACGCCTTTACATTTCAATATAATGCAGATCTTCCGCGATACGGATTTAATCCAGCCCCTAGTCCACAATATAGCCACGTTTATACCTGGTGTTAACGTTTCCTGATCTTGTCAACATTCTGAATGCGCCCATATTTTTTGACAAGTGTATACGATTAATAGAAGTGATTGTAATCAGATCTTCCTGACCACCTCCGGAGAGTCAGTGATGCGTTGTAATGTAGCTAGATTTCTTACAACTGTAAACAGATCTGGATTATCAAACCATTTAAATCATCGACAGGTGGCAATATTGGCTTAACATTAAATAAAAATGTACATTACGCTGAAATGTACCTTTTTCAAGGATGGAGATCAGCAGGATTAGAACCTGTGATCTTCTGGTCCCTAGCCCAGTGCATTGCACCAGCAGAGGTGAGGGCACTATGCCTTTTTCCCCACATATTTAAAGCTGTTCAGGCAGAAAGTTAGGCAAGTTTGGAACTCAAGACGCAACAGATTTTTCCCCTCCACCCACTGAGCATTTATCCAATCAGGTTGTCCAAGGATCACAATCTATTTTTGGGCTTTATCCAGTCCGTATCGCAGTAGTTCAGCGCCATAGAAATGGAATGTTCTTGCGTTACCAGCACTGCATGTCGGCTAAATTGGAAATAACCTTTACATGTCAATCGTGCTGAACTTCAGCGACAAGGATAGAGTCAAGCCCTCAGTTTACTTAAAGGTCAATACATTTTATACTTGTCCTTATTAACAAAGCAAATAATGCTGTGGGTTTTATGTATCGTATGTTAAAATGATGAGCATTACCAGTAAGACCATGGGGCATGTCAAGTTCATTCAATTTTATTATGCAATACTGTTCACTTATCCTCCAGTGTATTTTTTCTATATTTAAAATTTCAAATCATAAAAATTGAGCTAGTGTGATCATGAGTAATCATATGGATTCATGAGTAACATTCACCCAATCAGGGTACAAAAAACAAAACAGCATTAGGATCAGACAGGGGAAGGGTGCGTTCTTATTGTGCTGTCTGCACCCCTGTAAACTGGAGACATGATTACACATCTGTCCCGTGTAAAATACGGTGAAATAAGCAGGTATAACATTTTCAAATTTGTGAAAAAATAAACACCTGGTAGGGTAGGCGTACCAAGGATTGGTCACAACAGATTAGAAAGTGCTTGACGGATCCCTCACAAGAGGACAAAACAGAAAATGTCTGATAAAACTGCAGTTCCTCACAATAAAATGACAGCTCTTAAGATTGTTAAAAGACCAGCTCAACACGACATTAAAACAAATCATTTTGAGCTGATAGGAACTCCAGGTCCAATTCATTAAGGCAGGCCTTTGAAGGCGTTAGAAAAGTCCCTAGTTGTGGATCTCATCAAGGAGTTAGTCCAAAGTGTCTCAGTGTGGCTTTGTGTAAAGACATCGACCTGAGTGTGTATGTGTGTGTGTTGTGGCAGACAGGTCCATGCGTCACTAGGCTGGCTGGTCCAGGGAGTTCTTATACCAAACTACCTTATTGGGATCTGAAACAGAAAATAAGACAGCATTTAGTGACAGGCAGCATTGTCAAACCTCTCATACAATCTAGCCCTTGGGGGCTGCAGCAAGGACTTCTGAAAAGGGAAACCCACTAGATAAAAAAAATCTCAAGTTGTATCCTTCCTTCTTTAGAACCAGTAGGGTGCATGATACAAATGTTTTTGCAGATGAGATGCAGCAAGTTTTAATGATGTCACTAGTAGGATCTCTCCTAGATCCAAAACAATTTGCCTACCGTACCTACTGGTCATGCTGAATAACCACAAACACTTAGCGTGTGAAAATTGTGTTAATTGATTTCAGTAGCGCTTTCAACACCATCTACTTATTGAGAAGCTGGTGGATTATCAGATTCCTTGTAAACCGTAGTCAGGTGAGATTTAACCCTGCCATCTCTTCATCTAGAAAGGTTAACAAGGGAGCACTGTAAGGTTGCGTACAATCACCGATACTGTGTACACTATACAGTTGCCAAGCCTCTGGCCCAGCCCATGGATTCTTTAAATATGCGGACGACACTCGGCTGGTGGGATTCCTTAAAATCATATCAAGCCTCCCCTGAAGGTCTTGACAGAGAAACATCCAAATTCATCCAGTGATGCTCAGACAACTCCCTTAAAAAATAAACATTAAGAAAAATTAAGATGGCAATTGATTAAAAAAAAAAGATGAACAACCCCCCCCCCCCCGAAGAGCAACGGGGAATCAGTTGATAGTGATAACATAAATAAATACCTTGGAATTGAGAAATAACCTGAAATTCAATGACTGTGCCCTCAAAGACAAACTACATCACTGCACTGCACGCATTGAACTTGTTCTTCTACGCGTTTAAACCAAGAGACCACAGCCCGTCGTTTCAAATTGGAACAAATGAGTCAGTAGTCCAAGCGGATCCTTCACATTTATATATCAGTTCCATCTGTATTTAAACCATCTTGTATTATTGGGTGTTTTTACGCATTATGGTGGGATAATAAATATCAACGTTTACCAAATCAAACCATTAAAGAGAATTTAATTTTTGAAGTAACGTTCGTCCGTTTTTTTCCCCCAACAGTAATGTCAAGATGAAACCATGTCCCCCGACAGTGGTTGTGTATATCCAGCTATGCGCCACAATTCCAAATTAATGGAAAGATGAGCACCATTTAATTTCCTGGCCTATTTGGGTGACCATATTTTCTATTAATTTGGGATGGAGGCATATAGCTAAATTGAATTTACACCACTGATGTCGTGGGATGGGATTTTCTCTTAACATTAGACTACTTTAGAGGTCTGAAAACATCTTAAAATCCTTTAAATTATGAGCCCTGCTTCAGAGATTCTAATGCCCAGCGTGGAGAATGGAGAATCCAGGCCAAATTCTAATGGACCTTCCTGATGAACATCTCACCTTCTTTCTGTTTGTTGCAGGTGACATTCCATTCTAAAAATGAACAAGGTATAGTTAGGATTCATACTATGATGCATATAACGTCGACCACAATTTTATGACAGATGCAACAGAAAAAGAACATTTATAATACATTAATGTATTATTGAGGTCTCAACCAGATCAGCCCTTACCTATTGTGTGATAGCGCAGAGCCTCCTTTAGATGGCGACAGGTGAGAAGCAGCTTCCCATTGATCTTTGCTTCCTCCTCTCTGTAATGGTCAATGGAGATTGAGGTAGTGACAGGAACTGGGATTTCACCACTGGCCTGGACTGTGTGATGCCTCTCTTGTGTTGGGTTGGCGGTTTCACCTCCAAATGTGAGCTGAGGTGGTGCTACAGGGGCAGGGCAGGGAACTGACCCCTCTGTGGCTTGGAGGACCTCACTGATGAAACTAAGTCCCCACTGGTTCTGCAGCAGGACACCGATGGCTGGGCGGCCCTCCTCCTCCAGCACTCCACCCACAGCCCCTGACTTCACCTTCGAGGCATAGCTGATGGTTGGCTGCAGCTTGGCAGGGCTGTCCTGCACTGGAAAAGCAGGTGGGTGCTTGAGTAGAGACAGGCTGTCCTCCACCCACCTCTCCTTCTGGCTCTGCTTCTGGGGCCTATCTGCTACACGCCCTGCCCCCCTGGGCCCCTCTCTGCGAGGGCCACGGCCTTTGTGCTGGCCTCTACGATCTCTGTCTCTACGGTAGGTGAAGGCATGTACATGGGCGGGTCCGTTCAGGTTGCCCTCGAGGGCCTGGGGTGAAGCTTGGCAGGGCTGCTGGTCAACCCCAGTTGGGCAGCCTCCACCTCCACCACAGTTGCCAGACCCAGGTGATAGGCGGCGGTTGCCAATGTGCGCCTCTGGGTTGGTGGAGGACACAAGGCCAGCAGGATCACACAGGGTGTCGGACTCGCACACTGTGTTGGCCTCCCATGTACCTAAAGTTAGATATAAGGCAAAGGAAGATCGTTAGAATCCCCTAATTTTTTAAAAAATAGACAAAAAAAATGGGAACAGTTTAAACTACGCATTTATGTTATGGTTTATTGGTGAAATTATTTACTAGTTAACTGTCAAAGTACCCATCTTAACTTGTGTTGGGTTTTGTTGGGGCTTGGGGTTAACTGGCTAGCTAACGTTAGCTAGCCACATAGCTACGCAGAGCTAAAATGCACGCCACGGTTGGCCTAGCTAGCTACCGATTAAGCTAAATCCAGAAAGAAAATCCAGTGGCAAATTTTATGACACTTAAATTACTTGTAACTAGCTAGCTAGTTACCAATTTTATGCAAGTTGTATGTCATATGAGCAAATAGCTATGTAACTAACGTCATAACCTTATCGAACTGCCTTGCCAACCAACCTCTTGCTAACTAGCTAGCTAGTCTGCTAATAAACAGAAAAGCAACGTGTATGTAACGTTAACAGTAGCCAACGTCAGCTAACCTGAAACGTAATTTATTTAAAATAGTAACATAACTAAGCAGTGGGTATTATAATAAGGCCATACAATCTACCGTTAGTCTTCAAGTATGCATTAGAACAATAAACAATTTCCTGGCTAGCTAACATTACGTTAGATAAGTTTCATAACACCCCGGCTCCAACGCACCGGACCGGGAGTGTTCATTTCAGAACGTTTTGCAAACGTTGGCAAAGTAGAAAGTCAAAGTAATGTGCTAATAGATGCCGGTACCCAAAACTCACCTGTTTTGATATGCATATCTTTTTGTTTAAATGTACTTCTTCTGGAATTAAACCGTTACTGAAAGTTTGTTTACAGCGGGTGTCTTGATTGTGGCCACACGGAAATTGTCGGAGGTGGAAATGACCGTCACCGTTCAACTTTGCCGGATATTGAAGCGCGAATAGAGGAGGGATGATAATCAAATAGTTTTCCCGCCCACAAACCCTTTGCAGAAAGGGATATAATAATATACTTTGTCTTAGTGATTAATAATATTAATGGATTTCATTTTGTCTGAATCATGTGTAATCTTTAATCGTACTCTGTAATTCCATGGCTGCATCTCTGAACTCCCCCTGCAATGATGTGCCTTGATTTACCAATAACTTCTATAAACCAATTTCTGATATCTAAAATAATATTTATTTAACAGACATCAATGTATTTATTTCCTTTAGCTCTTTCCCCCCTTCCGAGGCCTCTCACCTCTCTGCCTATCCATCCTGCTCTCAACATCTTTTTCAGGCGTCTCTTTCTCCCTGCTCCTCCAGTCACAGCTGCTCTCTGATGGATGAGAGTCATTCCAGTTGCTGTGCTTTTGCCTCGAAAAAAGCAGCAACTGGTTTCCTCTCTGTCTAGCTCTTCTACTCCTACCAACTCCACCCCTCTCTGTCTCTCCATTCCATTGATCCCTGCCATTTCCCCCCTGGTCTCGCCATGTCTGGCCCACTCTGTCCTTCTCCTCCTTACACTCTCTGTCTTTCTCCTTGTGGACTCTTTTCTCCTTTCTCCAGAAGCCTGCAACATCACCCAACTCACCCGGACTTCTGTGTTTCTGTGCCTGGCACTCAGGGAAGTTGACTTGTCTTCCACCCTCAAGCATTTCACCCTTTGAATTGATCTCTTCTTGAAGTCTTTCCGTTCTCTTGTACGGAAGGTTACGTTTTTGCTTTCCTTTGCCCTTCATTGGAGTCTGGGAGTCTGTCATAGGCCTAGCATTGGCTTGGCTCTCCAGAACCATGATGGACATTTCATCACAGGAGGTACCGATTTTTGTAACCTCTACCCTCACTTCCTTTCTTTTACCAATCTCTCTAATTTTCACATATCCATCACTGTTTCGTATCTCCTCACTGTCTCTGGCCTTCTGATGCTCTAACTTTCTTCCTGTAGTACCTTCCTCTCCATCTATGACCTCTGAAAGTATTACAAAAAAATTCAGTTCACTTATAATTCACAAATAGGACAAACATTTATATGAACATCAACATCAGCTATGGTGGCCGGTGACTTTAATGCAGGGAAACTTAAATCCGTTTTACCGAATTTCTATCAGCATGTTAAATGTGCAACCAGAGGGAAAATAATTCTAGACCACCTTTACTCCACACACAGAGACACGTACAAAGCTCTCCATCTCTCCTCCTGAATCCTGCTTACAAGCAAAAATTAAAGCAGGAAGCACCAGTGACTCGGTCTATAAAACAGTGGTCAGATGAAGCAGATGCTAAACTACAGGATCATTTTGCTAGCACAGACTGGAATATGTTCCGGGATTCTTCCGATGGCATTGAGGAGTACACCACATCAGTTACTGGCTTTATCAATAAGTGCATCGAGGACGTCGTCCCCACAGTGGCCGTACGTACATACCCCAACCAGAAGCCATGGGTTACAGACAACATTCGCACCGAGCTAAAGGGCAGAGCTGCTGCTTTCAAGGAGAGGGACTCTAACCCAGAAGCTTATAAGAAATCCCGCTATGCCCTCCGACGAACCATCAAACAGGCTAAGCATCAATACAGGACTAAGATCTAATCGTACTACACCGGCTCCGACGCTTGTTGGATGTGGCAGAGCTTGTAAACTATTACAGACTACAAAGGGAAGCACAACCGAGAGCTGCCCAGTGACACGAGCCTACCAGACGAGCTAAATAACTTCTATGCTCGCTTCGAGGCAAGTAACACTGACTGTGTGATCACGCTCTCCGCAGCCAATGTGAGTAAGACTTTAAACAGGTCAACATTCACAAGGCCGCAGGGCCAGACAGATTACCAGGACGTGTACTCCAAGCATGCGCTGACCTGCTGGCAAGTGTTTCACTGATATTTTCTACCTGTCCCTGACTGAGTCTGTAATACCAACATGTTTCAAGCAGACCACCATAGTCCCTGTGCCCAAGTACACTAAGGTAACCTGCCTAAATGACTACTGACCCGTAGCACTCACATCTGTAGCCATGAAATGCTTTGAAAGGCTGGTCATGGCTCACATCAACACCATTATCCCAGAAACCGTAGACCCACTCCAATTTGCATACCGCACCAACAGATCCACAGATGATGCAATCTCTATTGCACTCCACACTGCCCTTTCCCACCTGGACAAAAGGAACACCTATGTGAGAATGCTATTCATTGACTACACCTCAGCGTTCAACACCATAGTGCCCTCAAAGCTCATCACTAAGCTATGGACCCTGGGACTAGACACCTGCAACTGGATCCTAGACTTCCTGATGGGCCGCTCCCAGGTGGTAAGGGTAGGTAACACATCCACCACGCTGATCCTCAATACGGGGGCCCCTCAGGGGTACGTGCTCAGTCCCCTCCTGTACTCCCTGTTCACTCATGACTGCACGGCCAGGCACAACTCCAACACCATCATTCCGTTTTCTGATGACACAACAGTGGTAGGCCTGATCACCAAAAACAATGAGACAGCCTATAAGGGAGGAGGTCAGAGACCTGACCGTGTGGTGCCAGGACAACAACCTCTCCCTCAATATGATCAAGACAAAGGAGATGATTGTGGACTACAGGAAAAGGAGGACTGAGCACGGCCCCATTCTCAGCGACAGGGCTGTAGATAAGCAGGTTGAGAGCTTCAAGTCCCTTGGCGTCCACATCACCAACAAACTAACATGGTCCAAGCACACCAAGACAGTCGTGAAGAGGGCACGACAAAACCTATTCCCCCTCAGGAGACTGAAAAGATTTGGCATGGGTCCTCAGATCCTCAAAAGGTTTTACAGCTGCACCATCAAGAGCATCCTGACGGGTTGCATCACTGCCTGGTATGGCAACTGCTCGGCCTCCGACCGCAAGGCACTACAGAGGGTAGTGCGTACGGCCCAGTACATCACCGGGGCCAAGCTTCCTGCCATCCAGGATTTCTATACCAGGCAGCGTCAGAGGAAGGCCCTAAAAATTGTCAAGGACTCCAGCAACCCTAGTCATAGACTGTTCTCTCTGCAACCGCAAGGCAAGCGGTACCGGAGTGCCAAGTCTAGGTCCAAGAGGCTTCTAAACAGCTTTTACCCCCAAGCCATAAGACTCCTGAACAGCTAATCAAATGGCTACCCAGACTATTTGCCCCCCCCCCCCCCACGCTGCTGCTACTCTCTGTTATTATCTATGCATAGACATTTTAATAATCCTACCTGCATGTACATAATTACCTCAATTACCTTGACACCAGTGCCCCCGCACATTGACACATTGAACTGGTACCCCCTGTATATAGCCCTGCTATTGTTATTTACTGCTGCTCCTTAAATATTTGTTTTTCTTATCTTTTTGTTTGTTGGTATTTTCTTAAAACTGAACTGTTGGTTAAGGGCTTGTAAGTAAGCATTTCACTGTAAGGTCTACACCTGTTGTGACAAATACAATTTGATTTGATTTATGACACATTATACTTATCATTAACTTGAATGTTATGCTCTTACCCTGGACTTTTAAGCTCTCTTGAAATGTCTTAGCATTCTCCTCTCGAGCCTCTTCTTCTCTTTCCCATGATGCTTTGCTCAACACTCCCTCATCAGTAAGTACATTTGATCTGTTTGTCTTTTCTTTCATCTGTTTTCTATCATCTTTTTGTCCCTCATTTGTCTCTACACAACAGTTCTTAGAAATCTTTTCCTCAGAGATCTTCCTCACCGTCTCATCCTCTTTATGTCGATCTATTTTTTCTATGTCCATTCTTGCTAATTCGTGTGAGATCAAGTCTGTTTCCTTACTACGTCTTTGTCTCTCTCGTTCCTCTCTTCGCCTGTCCTTACTTCTCTGTCCTGTCTGTACTTTGGTTCTCTTCTCTTTATTCCTGTCATCTGTCTCCACAATTTCCTCCAGACCTAATTTGGCCCAGTCACTACCTTCCCCTCCTCCACTCTCTTTGCCCTTTGAGGATTTCTTACTTTGCCCTGTAATGTCCATCACTGTCTCTCCGTCACCCCCATCCTCAGGCCCTCCACCTCCCTCAGTCAGTGTCAACCCCTCAGCAGCCGCTTTCCGGCGTTGCAGGCACTTGATCTTGTAGGCAATGCGGCTCCTTTGGAGGATCATCTCCCTAACCTCTATCGTTCTGGCGTCGGTGTGGCTGAAGCTGGTTCTGGTTATGAGTGGTTCTCTGAGCAGTGGCCGGGTCGGAGGCCTGGGACGGAGTCCTATAATGGAACTTTCCATTCCGGGCCGGGAGGGCATCCACGTGGTCACATCACAGTTCCTCTCCCGCTCTCGCTCTCTCCTCTTTTCCCTCTTTCTCTCTGCCCTTCGCTCTTTGGCACTGTTAAAGTTCCTCATGTCTTTCTTCTTCATCTCACCATTAATTCTCTCGTTTTCCTTCATTAATTTATTGATCCCCAATGACCTCCAAAAAGCCTTGTCCTTCTTAACTTCATTGAGAGCCCCTGAGAGAGAGGAGAGGACCAGCTGATTTCCCACTCTCTCCTCATTTAGCTGGTTGAATCCATCGTACATAACTAAGTCTCTCGTGTATGGCTTGGGAAGGATTTCTTCAGTGACTGCCTCTACTGCTCTGGCTATCCTCCACTGTCCATTATGCTCTAAAGAGCAAGAGGGAAAAATTCAATCCAATCAATACATACCTGTAATCTAACCTTACACCAAGAATCACAACAATTAAAATGTTGGATTCAAATGAATCTATTTAATCTATCTTGTAGTAACATGGAAACATAGGCTACCCATTTCCCGTGGTCAAAATATGTATAGAAATATAATCAACTACATAATTATCCCAATACTCACCAATCAGAGAGGAGCACTTCTCCCATTCCTTTTCTCCATACTTCTTCTCTCCCTCCATCCTTTTGGTCACACTCTCCCCTCTAGTCAAAATGTAGTGTGGCACAGAAACACATGCAGACTTTAGGTCCCAGCTGTATTGGAATTTGTATTCCATCATGTTGTGGTCTTGAGCATAGCGACAGCAGTCATTAGTCTCATAAGAGGGTGACCAAGTATGTCCACTGAGTTGGACTTGACCTTTGGGCCTCATGACTGACTCGACCAGATGATGGCTATGACGGGTGTGAGCCAAAGGGTCAACCATTTCATCCTCACTGTCTGACTCCAAAAACTGGTCATCATGACAGGTGATAACACTGCCTAAGTGCATTCTAGATATAAATATGTCTATCTCACGTGATCCTATATGGTCTGTAGTGAACAGAGGTCTGTCATCAGGGGCTGAGATAATGTTATCTTCCAGGATCTCATTGATGAGAGGTTGAACGGATTCTGACACCAACGTGCGGTTAATTCGATTTTCAGTGGTCTGAGACTTCACTACAGGCTGGTCAATAGGGTTATCTTTGCCTTGGTCCAATGTATTGGAAACCAACAGAGCCTTATTGAAAGAGTCAACAGTGACTATTGATCCAAGAGCAGTGGCAACAAGGGACAAAGACTGGTCAGACGAGCTCACAGAATCTCTGCTAAAGTCTACTGCAGGTCGGTCATCATGGTCTTTAATGTTGAGGGAGATTTCCTTGTCAGAGTTCAAAGAGTCCTCAAAGGGTACAGCATAGTGCTTCTCTGTGGTCACAAAGTCTGCACAGGACCTCGTTAGCAGCTTGTCAGTGCTTTGTAAGTCATCCTCTGCTGCCCTCTGGAGTCCACAGCTGAGTCCACCACTGGTAGGTCGTCAGTGATCATAGACACTTTACTGGAGTCAGACACAGTCAGGTCAGGGTCATTGCCAGGATTTACCAAGGTCTCCATCAGTACCAGGGCAGTGTGCCACCCAGGGTCCAGCCCTTCTACCAATGCCAGGTCATAGTCTGGAGTCAGAGAACCCACCACAGCATGGTCAGCATCATCTCCATTACCTTCAGTGCCCAGAAGCACTTCACTGGACAGTGCCTCAGGTTGGTTAGCATAGACCACTGTAGCCTTAGTAACCACTGAGTGGATTTCAGTGTTCAGAGATGCCTTGATGGCATTAACTTGGTCAGCATGAGGTTCAGCAATCAGGGAGTCCTCACAGGATCCTGATTTCAAGCTGTCATCACCGTCTTTGGGCAGCTGAATGGACTCCAAGGTTGATTGGGCTTTAGGTGTCTTAGACATATCAATGCATTTCAGCTCTTATTATTAGAATGGAAAACTCCCCATGGCGTCCATCTGTCAGAACTGTGTGCACAGCTTCCCTAATGGCTTTCTCTGCCAATTGTAAAAAAAAATGTATAGTTCAGTATTGACAGTGTTTTCTATACATTAACATCACCTGAATAGTTGTCAAATAATTACATGTTTTTAAAATAACATGCTGCATTGTCAGCAACTAACGTCAGCTAAGTTACGTAGCTAGATCAATTAGCAACGCAGTTGTAGTGGAAAATGTATTTCATAAAAAAAATAGCAAACAACTCATAACTCAAGATAATTTACCTCCTTTGTAATTTTGTCAATATCAATCACAGCGTCCCTAAAAAAAACGACGAAACGCTAGAGTTAAACGATATCAAGCAAACATCGGGAGCTAGCAAGCTACTATTTTTGCTGTTTCTTTTAGCAAGCAACAAGTTGATGAATGTTAGTGTTCAAGTATTCGACGCGTTAGTAGAAGACTTTCGCTAGCTAGCTAGTTACGTCAGTTGCCAAATGTCCAATTCAAAACATTTTGACAACAGCGCGTTTACGTTTTCAGCACTAAGCGCTGTCCACTGGCTCATATGTACTAGGCCATACCAGGCTCCATGTGCAGCAATGTTGCAATTGCGACTTTGATGTTATTTTCCTGTATGTGTGTGTGTGTGTGTGTGTGTGTGTGTGTGTGTGTGTGTGTGCATAAATATTGTAGCCTATTTGCTTCACATATATGGCTTTAATGTGTTTGTGGGTGGTGACTATATACAGGGAAATATTACACATTGTCAGCTGAACAAGACCTTTCAAGTGTTAGCATCTTGACATGTATTTCATGGGTACAGACTCAAACCACATATGTAAACTGCATTATTGATTGTATGGCTGGTGAGCCCTGAGTTTGGTTCCATGCATAGCTTACTCCCCACCATTGGTCCAAAGGAAAGGAATTTGCAACTCCTGAATATTGAAAATCAGAAACCCATATTGAGAAACTCAGGCATATAACTTCTACACCTTTTCTTTGTTTTAAAACGTTCATATTTGTTATTTTATTAGGCTATCTGAGCTTTCATACAGTGTTGCTTGCTATAATCAGTGCTATTATTCTAGAGTAGAACACCATCTGGTGACCTGAATGTATTATTGGATGGAGTCTTGTTAAACATTCTTTTGTTGTTGGAAAATATATCATTTGTATTTTTTATTTTACCTTTATTTAACCAGGTAGGCAAGTTGAGAACAAGTTCTCATTTACAATTGCGACCTGGCCAAGATAAAGCAAAGCAGTTCGACAACATACAAAAACACAGAGTTACACATGGAGTAAAACAACATACAATCAATGATACAGTAGAAAAAAATAAGACTATATACAATGTGAGCAAATGATGTGAGATAAGGGAGGTAAAGGCAAAAAAGGCCATGGTGGCAGAGTAAATAAAGTATAGCAAGTAAAACACTGGAATGGTAGATTTGTTATTTGAAGAAAGTTCAAAGTTAAAATATAAATAATATGGTGCAAAGGAGCAAAATAAATAAAATAAATAAATACAGTAGGGGAAGAGGTAGTAGTTTGGGCTAAATTAGAGATGGGCTATGTACAGGTGCAGTGATCTGGGAGCTGCTCTGATAGCTGGTGCTTAAAGCTAGTGAGGGAGATAAGTGTTTCCAGTTTCAGAGATTTGTGTAGTTCGTTCCAGTCATTGGCAGCAGAGAACTGGAAGGAGAGACGACCAGAGGAGTTGGCTTTAGGGGTGACCAGAGAGATATACCTGCTGGAGCGCGTGCTACAGGTGGGTGCTGCTATGGTGACCAGTGAGCGGAGATAAGGGGGGACTTTACCTAGCAGGGTCTTGTAGATGACCTGGAGCCAATGTGTTTGGCGACGATTATGAAGCGAAGGCCAGCCAACGAGAGCGTACAGGTCGCAGTGGTGGGTAGTATATGGGGCTTTGGTGACAAAACGGATGGCACTGTGATAGACTGCATCCAGCTTGTTGAGTAGGGTATTGGAGGCTATTTTGTAAATGACATCGCCGAAGTCGAGGATTGGTAGGATGGTCAGTTTTACGAGGGTAAGTTTGGCAGCATGAGTGAAGGATGCATTGTTGCGAAAAAGGAAGCCAATTCTAGATATAGCTTTGGATTGGAGATGATTGATGTGAGTCTGGAAGGAGAGTTTACAGTCTAACCAGACACCTAGGTATTTGTAGTTGTCCACAAATTCTAAGTCAGAACCGTCCAGAGAAGTGATGCTGGACAGGCGGGCAGGTGCAGGCAGCGATCGGTTGAAGAGCATGCATTTAGTTTTACTTGTATTTAGGAGCAGTTGGAGACCACGGAAGGAGAGTTGTATGGCATTGAAGCTTGTCTGGAGGGTTGTTAACACAGTGTCCAAAGAAGGGCCAGAAGTATACAGAATGGTGTCGTCTGCGTAGAGGTGGATCAGAGATTCACCAGCAGCAAGAGCGACATCATTGATGTATACAGAGAAAAGAGTTGGCCCAAGAATTGAACCCTGTGGTACCCCCATAGAGACTGCCAGAGGTCCGGACAGCAGGCCCTCCGATTTGACACACTGAACTCTATCAGAGAAGTAGTAGGTGAACCAGGCGACGCAATCGTTTGAGAAACCAAGGCTACTGAGTCTGCCGATGAGGATGTGGTGATTAACAGAGTCAAAAGCTTTGGCCAGGTCAATGAATACGGCAGCACAGTATTGTTTCTTATCGATGGCGGTTATGATGTCGTTTAGGACCTTGAGCGTGGCTGAGGTACACCCATGACCAGCTCTGAAACCAGATTGCATAGCGGAGAGGGTGCGGTGGGATTCGAAATGGTCGGTAATCTGTTTGTTAACTTGGCTTTTGAAGACCTTAGAAAGGCAGGGTAGGATGGATATAGGTCTGTAGCAATTTGGGTGATATCTGCACTGCCATTTCACATTCAGTACTTGACTCTGTACTGACATTCATCTTTTAACACAACGTTCTGTGTTAAATCCCTTCATAAGGCTTTCATAAATAAAAAATAAAAACAGTAGTACATTTCACTTTATTTCATGTCTTTGTTGCCATAGAAACAAACTGCTGACTCACCTTTAAACAACATATTTGTTTAATTAATGCTTTTATGAACTGGCTTCACATGTTTGTTTTCTGCATCACCTCCATAAAAAGGGGGCATCCAGTCTACTGGGTGCAGCTTGGCAGAAGTCCATGCCTGGCTAAATCCGCAACTGACCGTAGAATGATTTCAATCACTAGAGATGTGATCTCCTCCCCTGAGTCCTGCTGCCTTTCGGAGAGGCTCTGAACTCCTTCTGTTGATTGTCTTGGCTTCCTGACTTGTGAGGACCCTGAGTCAGTGGATCTGGGACTGGCTGAGCTCACCTTTGAGACAGGTGTGGGAACAGTGGATGTTGGAAAGGCATTTTGGGGGGGTGCTGGTTGACTGGGCCCAGAAGAGAGATTGCTCAGTGGTCTCTGAAAGAGAGGAACTCCTCCGACTGTGAACTGACTGAAATCATTACTTGTGGCGTTTGCTGCACATTCTGCTACTTCACGTATGATCTTTACCATTTCCATGGTGAGCCCCAGTTCTTCTAAGAATGAACTGTGTGTGGGGTCCGTCCTGCAACTCTCCATAACGCTATCCAACATGGTGATAATTACAGTCCCTGTCAGTCGGATAATTATCAGTTCACAGTCTTCCTCAGTGCAGTCCTGCCATCTTTTTTCCATTTTCTGATTGTCCCCATTTGGAGCTACAGGCAAGAGATTTACTGGGATCACCGCATCAGACAACACCCCCGCCCCATACAAATATTTGTTCAGGACGCTTGAGACCCCTCCGCACACTTTTTGGAGAAGGCCCTCTACCGTCTTCCCCAAGATGTTATGTAGGCCTACACCGGAAACATCTTCCTGAGAGAAAGCAGTGGTTGACTGGGCAATGTATTCCTACAAGTAAATGCAAGATGTGTGTTTAAGATGATGCAGGTTTATTAATACAAAGTCAAGGCAAATGTTAATGCAGTGAAACCACATACATAGAGCAAAGGTATAGTTCACAATTGATGGCTCACCACAATCTTTCCTGCGTAACGGCGTATCGAGTCAGGTGTCGCCTCATTGTTTCTGCAGATATTTGACCATATATGTATTAGTCAGCTATGTGTTAGCTGACTAAACTCCCCTCCATGGTGAAGGAAGTTTCTGATGAACAGGCTTTGTGGAGAACAGTCTTTGTGGAATTCAGCTCTGACAGCATCGATTCGCCCAAGGTCAATTCTTAAAAAAATGTAAATAATGAAATGCTTACCTTGTACCTATGTTTGTCCTCTGTAGTTGCGTGCCTTTATTTGATGAAATCCATACCTTTTCAATAAATGTTAATCAAATACAACCACTGACTGTTTGCTCATTGCTGTTGCTCTAAGATGGCAACTCAGTGAAAATGAGCATGTGCCAATTGAATCTTAAGGAAACAGCAGGTGGTTGTATTTGATTAAGGTTTATTGAAAAAGTATGGATTTCAGCAAACAAAGAAAGGCACGCAACTACTGAGGACAAAAATAGGTACAAGGCATTTCATAATATATCTATTTTTTTTTTTACAAGTATTGACTTTGGGCGAATCAATGTAGTCGTAGCTGAATTCCACAAAGACTGACTTTTCTCTGCTTCACTCTGTTGGTGGAATACATTACAAACTTCCTTCACCATGGCTGGGGTTTCATGTGACATGAATGATACTTTTAGATAATTCATTAGATTATTTTCTGTGGGGAAAAACATGTATATAGGCCTAAATATAGAATTACATATTATAATTGAATAGGATCTATGTGGGCCTCAATTTTCTAATGTAATTTCACCTGGCGTTCTCGATGGTTACAGGGGTTGACCTCTTCTTCTAGTTCCATGTTAAAATAAACAAATACACACAAACTCAAGTTAACACCGTTTGAAACACGACTTCTACAGTAACTTATCCGGTAAGAAATTCTTGTTTTGTAGCCTTTAAAAATATAGTCTATCAATCGACATACCTTTCTCCCTCTCTTCGGCATTGTAGCAGTTGCTTAGATTCAAATCAAATGGAACACAGTTAACCACGGCAAATGTCGTGTCATAACATGATGTAGTTGAATTATATTACTGGGTGGCACGTTTCGTCATACAATATTGTTTTGAACATTCGTTTTATTCGACTGATGCCCAGCTGAGCATTCTATTTAATGTGGTCTTGGTGTTGATGAAGATATTGTATGAAGTGCATTACCGTGGCTTGGAAACACAATTACATTTAAAAAGGAGGAAACTAATTAGTAGGACAAGCTTTTGTCATCATTGTAATGTCGCCGGATTGACTTTATATGCAGTATAACTTCAGCTAGCTAACTACGATTGAGGGGAGAGCATCGACATTTTAGTTAGCTTAACGTTAGCATTGCTAGCTTTTTCTGCCGAACTTTGCTAGCTCATGATGCCAACACTGCCATTTCTCAAGTAAACTTTACATCATAATGATGCCACTTTTGTTTTTTACAAATGTTGTCTACTTTAGCAATGGCATTCGCCCCAGTTCAGAAAGACTGAGCATCAGTTGGACATCAATATGATGCGGCGACGCAACCGAGGTGCAACCCATGAATAGCTAGCTACATTATGTTTTGTCAGAATCATAAAAGAGAAAGGGATTTTGCAGAAACTTGTTTAGTTAAATTAGTTGTAAAGTTTACAGGCGAGATGTTGATCGTCACCTGAATTTTGTCGCCAGACACAACTCGATCTCCACCAGTAGGTGTCAGTAGCTCGTTAGACTCCAGGGGTGTGTTCAGTTAGGTTTAACGTTTACGCTGCGTGACGGTTTGTAGTGAACGACACGATAACCCCCCGCCGATGATAAATGGTATACTTTATTAAGAAAAGTTCAGTTGTAATAAAATACTTCATAACGAACCATAGTATTTTCTCAGATTAAAAGACGGATGACCTAAGCATTCCAAATAAAAAATGTAAATGCATGTTCATCCTTGATATGGTTTATGGCATTATCAGAAAAAGCCTTAGTATATCAGAAAGCATATTTGTGTAGTGTTAGAATTTAATTTTGTCAACTCAACCTCAAATGATAATTACCTAACCAAACCTTACCATTGTGCCCAATGATAATTTAAATCATTGCTTGCTTATTTCAAAATTTCTCAAGACTGTTGCTTTAACCTCAAAGGGGTATCTTTCCACTTCTAATTATTTCACACCAATCTTGCTTGGTGCAGTACTTCATAACGAAACAGAAAAGCCATCTGATCAGGGAGGGAGCACCATATTGTTTTTCAGTTGACTAGTTTATGGGCAGTGGGCTGATCTAACAGGTCAACTGTTGGAAAAATGTGTGTGTACAACATTTGTGTTGGAATGTTAACAGGGAAATACAAGAGATGAGCCAAGAAAAAATCCACACCAAGTATTAAAATAAAATGTTTAATGTGAATTAAAGGCATAATTGTATTTTTTAATAGAGGCATGATGTAAGGCTGAGTTTGAGTAAAATGCATATATTTTGTGTCCTCATACTATTCAGTAATCCAGTCCATAAACATGATTTGGAAAATAAATTAATATACATGACAATATTTTCGAAGGTTCTCGCCATGATTACACACCTTTCCCTATGTGAGTGCGCAGGTGCCTTTTGAGACGCGTTGAGGTGGAGAAGCACTTTTTACACAACATACAGGAGTATGGGCGCTCTCCTGTGTGTGTCCGCAGATGCATGGTCAGGTCTGACGAACACCTAAACCTCCGTTCACAGACCGAGCATGGGTATGGCCGCTCCCCTGTGTGTATTCGCCTGTGGAGGAGCAGCTCCCCAGAGGTAAGGAAGGTCTTGCCACACTGAGCGCACTGATGCGGTCTCTCCCCTGTGTGCATCAGGTTGTGTCTTATGAGGGAAGTAGACTTGGCAAACTCCTTCCCACAGTGTGCGCAAGAGAAAGGTCGCTCCCCTGTGTGGGTATTCATGTGTTCACTCTGTGCACGCTTGGTTTTGAAGCTCTTGGGACACTGAGAGCAAGAGAACGGTCTGAAGTCGCTGTGGCTGCGTTGGTGTCTTACCAGCTCCCCATGTGTTAAGAAGGTCTTCTGACAGACGGTGCAGAGGTATGGCCTCTCCCCTGTATGAATCCTCTCGTGTCTCGTCAGGCCCGCGAGCTGAGTAAAGCTTTTCTCGCAGAAGGAGCACTGGAAAGGCCTCTGCCCGTTGTGAATCAGTTGGTGTCTGTTCAGTATCTGTAACTGGGTGAAACTCTTGCCGCACTCCGGGCACGGGTACGGCCGCTCCTTGGTGTGGATTTGCCGGTGCTTGTTCAGCAGCCACACGTGAGTGAAGCCCTTGCCGCACTCTGCGCAGGGGAAGGGTCTCTCTCCGGTGTGCTTCATCTGATGTCTCCTCAGGTCAGACGGGCGGCCGTAGATCTTCTCGCACTGGGAACACTTGTAATGGCGATTCACCACATGGGTTTGCCTATGCTTCAGCCGCTCTAGTACGGTGTCAAAGCTAGCCCCACATTTCTGACACTTGTACTGACCACTCCCTTTGTCGTTCGGCTCCTCCTGCTGCTCTGTGGACTGTAGTGGGGGATCAGCACTCTGGCCACAAGGCGTTCTGGTGAAGTGCAGGGACAGTAGGCCCAGTTGGGTGAACCCCTTGCCACATTGAGGGCAGATATATGGCCGTTCCCCGGTGTGAATCCGCTGATGCCTCGTCAGATCCCAGGAGTTTTTGAAACCCTTGTCGCACTCCTTGCAGGTGTACGGACGCTCCCCTGTGTGAATGCGCTGGTGCCTGGTCACGTCTGACGAGCGAGTGAAAGTCTTTCCACACTCGTGGCACGCGTAAGCACCGGGTTCAGAGCTTGCGTGGATAGGGAAAGGCTTGGGGAATTCAGGACGGGGGAACTTTTTCCTGGGAAGAGCTGGGTTCTCTTCAGTTTTCTGGAGCTTGCTGTACTCCTCTGGGTGATTTCGCTCAATGTGCTGGAGGAGGTAGGATTCCTGCATGTGAAAGAATGGGCACTGGGAACAGGCAAAGACCTGGGAAGACATCTCAACGGTGTGACCTGAAGGAATACAATGGGAAAAGGAGACTAATAGTTTAACAGAGGCAGCACAAGCATTAGGTGGTTGTTTTTACAGGGCATACCAGTCTCCACATTTTATTATATGTAGTAACAGAGAAAGACATTCAATATTTCCTCCTTACTCTGAGTGCCCAAGTTCTCAAGACATGTGTGGTGTTGCAGCAGGGATTTCAGGTCCTCAGGTTGAGAGAGGGCCTGCAAACACTCCTCCAGGACAGAGGGAGCAGAACTGAGCCATGACACAGTCTATAGGAGCAGAGATGCAAACAATTGAGTGACAATATGCTGGAAAGTTGACATGTTTTTTTTTCACACTGGGAAACGTTACAAAATGGTAGACCCATTTCAAGAAAACCAGAGAAGAAGATGGCTAGCACCTCAGCTAACAGCGTGTCCCCACAGTGGCTATAAGGCAGAGGTTATGTGCAGAAAGTGACAGTACAGCTTGGATATCTTCTCCTAATAAGATACAGAAGATATTACCCTTCTATAACTTAACCAGTCTAAATGTTGCCATCATGGTCAGCACTGCAGGATTTTCCCAATACAATTATTATTATTTTTATTATTTAACCAGGTAGGCAAGTTGAGAACAAGTTCTCATTTACAATTGCGACCTGGCCAAGATAAAGCAAAGCAGTTCGACAACATACAAAAACAGAGTTACACATGGAGTAAAACAACATACAATCAATGATGCAGTAGAAAGAAATAAGACTATATACAATGTGAGCAAATGAGGTGAAATAAGGGAGGTAAAGGCAAAAAAGCCCATGGTGGCAGAGTAAATAAAGTATAGCAAGTAAAACACTGGAATGGTAGATTTGTAGTTTGAAGAAAGTTCAAAGTTAAAATATAAATAATATGGTGCAAAGGAGTACAATAACAGAAGGTGACTTGAACCCAGCTGAAGGTGACCTAGTGAGGTGTTACTTTGTGGTACCTGTCCAAGGTCTGGTACTGGCAGTATCTTCTCCAGTTTAGAAAGGAATTCCCACACAAGTAGTTGCATATCTGTGTCATAGCTGGCGCCGTACTCCGCCGGAAACACCTCCTGGAATCAAGATAGATGGGGATATAATTGGTGTACGGTGAAGGTCTGCATTTACCCCAATGGTCAAGGTTAGATTGGGGCCGGGGAAGCTGATCCTAGAGCTGTACCTATGGGAAACCTCCCTCCGGGGCAATAATTCCAAGGACTGTAGATATTGTCTTTGGTAACTAAACAGAACGTGGAAGCTAGAGAGAGAGACATTAACATATGATGGAGGCAGACTGACCTGGAAGAAGTGTTCTCTCTCCGCTGGGTCTTTCAGCAAAGTCTGGATGAGCTCCAGGAAGATGGCCTCTTCTGCATCCACCTCAGCATCTCCACTCTGTGAAATAGAACTTATCAGTGATAAGGGAACAGTAAACCACCATCACCCACCACTGAAAATAAGAGGGAGCAACACTGCAGTCCTTGATGGCCTTGACATATAGGAACAAGCACTGGAAATTAGCGCAAGCTAATTGGTGCAAAGGATCTGACGGTTGCTTATTCATTATGTCAATGTTTTAATTCTCTTATCCTAGGCAAATAAGTGATTTAAATAAGCACATTTCAAATGATAGGAATGGCAAAGGCGGTTCCATAAAGACCAGGGGCCATATATATCAAGCATCTCAAAGTAAGCTGATTTAGGATCAGTTTAGCCTTTTATATCACAATGAAAAGGATTACAAGGACAGAGGGGACCTGATCCTAGATCAGCACTTCTACTCAGAGAAGTTTGATACATATGGCCCCTGGCCAAATTGAACAGTTGTCCTCCAAAGAGTATCATTACTTACTCCTGTGTGTCCAGGGGGGCGAATTCTGTCCAGGTGGGGTTGGATGATCTGGATATCAGCTGTATGATCAGCAGAACACAACTCTAGTATCACCTGAAAGGAATAACAGTATTCAAGAAAGTAGACAACAGTACCCAACAAGTGATGACCACCAACAGAACCTGAGCAATCAAGACAATAGACAGAACCCAACTGATCAGGACCATGGACAACCCCCATGCAATCAGGAAAATGGACAGAACCTAACCAATCAGCAGCTACATAAACCGCAAGATAAAGACCGTTTTAATCAGAGATGGCTCTAAACACACTGTCCAAACCACTGCTGTTAGGGGTTCCAGTTTACAAAAACAACATATTTAACTGTATTCGCTACTAACCCTTGTTCGCAGCCGCAGAAGAAGCTTGGCCCTCTGTTTCTCATTCAACAGGTCTGGAACTGTCGCTGTCACAAGGCCGACGAACTCCTCTAGTTTCTCATAATCCATGACATCTCTTCGTTGCGCTACTTGCCACATGGCCGCAGAGAGCAGCCTCAGAGGTGGTATCAACAGGCGCAAAGAGGATAACGGGAGGAAGATATCTACGGGCAAAAATTGGTCATTGAGTTTGGTGAGACGAGACAATCTTTGGACAATAATTATTGGTAGTGCGGGTTAGGAGGCATAACTTGAGTACACGCTAGCAAATAAAGATGCAGCTAAAATGTGAATCAGTGGCCCAACTATTTTATCTATTCGATCCATCTTCTAATAGCTAGTCTACCCCAATGGCTGGTCCACCCTAGACAGTCTATATCTTTGCTACAACTAACAGTAGCCGCAAGTTGCTAGCTAGCCAACGTTAGCTAGGTACTTCTTTTAAACGAACCTGCATTCTCCACTGGTTTTGTCGTGACACAGATTTCCATCATTATGGATAATTGAGTTGTGACTTATATAAGTTTAATTAACTAGTTTGGTTTATATTAAACCCAGAAAGACATTTGGGAGTATAATAGTTTAGCTTATCCACTATCTGGCAGGCTAGCATTCTTCCTCTTTTTTTATCTTCCGGGAAAGTTTTCTTCCTCTCTGGTCCATCAATGTGAAAAGGCGCTTATACTGCCACCTACCGACCTACGACATTGGCACGACTCTGGTGTAAACTTCCAGCTGTCTTTATTTACGGTGCTACTACAAAAACACAGATACAAAAACCAACTAAATATTTGTATAAAACATACTGGCAAAAGTATTAGTAAATATGATTCCCCTATGCACATCTCAGAATGTGACCAAAAAAAAACATGTTTATTTAGGGATTTACATAAGTTTTCTCATAGTGTACATCACTTTTATTCCAGGCAACATGGAATTACAGATCTCTGGTTTATGCCGATGTAGTTTCAGTAGGATCTTTGTTCAAGAGACCGGGAATACATCTCTTTCCCCTTATTGCTTTAATATTGTTTCAATCATGTTTAGGTGGCTTAATCAAGTCGCCTTCTCATTTGTCTCATATCCAAATCAGACATACACATTTTAGAAAGAGCACACTTTAATCCACTAGCTACATCATGTTAACCTGCAGTTCTTGTGACGTTGCAGTCATTTAGTTGTCCCTTTTATCCAGAGTGAGGTGTTGTCTTGAAGTTGAGTTTCACATTTTAAATAGTCAGACTGCCACAAATCATTGTCTTGTTTTCAACAGGCATATTCAAATGGTATGGTCTCAATTTAGCTATTTTCTGGACATACTGACAAATACTGGTAAATATTCCATATAATACCAAAATGTGGGCAGTTAAAAACAAAACATAGGCCTAACGAAGGAAGACATCCAATATAATTTCAATACCAATCTGGTCGAGGCGTGTAAACCTTATACCTCAGTGGTGTAAACACTCCTTTTTAAAGATAGATCATTTCAGGGGATCATGGTTAAAGGGGGCAGGACTTCAAGTGTAGAATTCCAAGTCACTCCTGCAAGGGATACAATTCAACAAATTATTAATCATCTTGAATACACACGTTCAGGTGCGCAACCAGATAGTGGTATTTGTATATATTTTTTTAATATGATAAATTAGCTAACTTTAAAATACACAGGGTGTGCCCTAACACAACAAACTTTACTGGCACTCTCACTTCCTTAGCCACCAAAGCTAGCAAGTCTCATTTGTCGCTAGCTATCTGGGGTTTTGCAGTAGTACTCAAACTTACCATTTTAGCTAGGGAACTATGAAATACATAACGAGGAAAAATGTGATGTCAAACATCACAAACAGCCAAAAGTCAAACCAGTATGAGTGTTTTGGTAAAGATACCAAAGCTTCTTTCGTGTCTTCCGAGCGCATTTTCAGGAAGTGTGTTGACTGAAGAGCACCGCCCCAGTGCTATCGTAGCCCTGTTTATTTCTTACTCTTTGCCTCTGCCTAGTGGCTTCATCTTCGAGGTTTAACGGCGGTTGGCATCCAATTTGTTGCATTACCGCCACCTACTAGACTGGAGTACAACTCCCTTATACTTTGCTTGAAAAATAAAAATGTACTAAATAAATACCCTACCATCTAACATTACACTCACACATTAAAAAAATTATATTAAATTAACACCACCCAACTCCACTAATTAAATGTATTTATTCCTACCTCATGCCATCATCCTGAAAGGATGGGACATCACCACTTAACACACCCTGTAACTCTTCTGATGTCAAGTCTCGCACACCCAAATACCACTCTGCAGTTGCCACCACAACCTAAATTTTCTGCAACTTCCGTTCCATCCCTGCAGTACAGTTGATAACCATTGCTATAAATGCTAAAAATCCAATCTTACTGAAACTTATATCACTTTGTGGCCCATTCCTCTGTACTGGTATATCTCTACTACTCTCACCACTCCTTCCCCTTAACCCATCTGCCTCTACTTTCTTCACTGCCTCAGCATGACAACTTCTGTACTACTCTAACCCTAGAAACCTCAACCTGCCTCTCTCGCACGGGACGTTTCTGATCCCCAGCTCAATGGGTACCCCTACAATTAACACATTCCACTACTTTCCCCAATACTACACATTCCTTTGTCTCATGCCCTTCTGCACACTTCTCACACCTTGGCCCCCCCCTCCTACACACTGCTGCCACATACCCATAAACCTGACACCTGTAACATCGTAATGTATTCAGCACATACTCATACAGGATAACTTATATATCCTAACTTCACTTTGTCGAGCAAAGACTCAACTTCAAAACTCAAAAGAACAGACAATGACTCTTCTGTTTCCCCACTCTCGCCACCCTGTCTGAGTCTCCCCACCCTGTCTGCATCGCATCAAACAACGAGCATCACATACACCAAGAATCTTTCCCCTCAGCTGATCAACTTTTATATTTACTGCTTCCCCAGTTATCACTCCTTTCATTGGTGCCCTTTTCTTGAGAGCGAAACAATTCACTTTTCTTGCCCCCATTCGTTTTAGAGTGCATTCTCCCTCTGACCAACAGAAACACAAACAATTATCACTAGACCACTTCTGGTTACCCTCACCGATTCCACATTACCCAACTCTTTTTTTCACCCACTGTGAAACCACAAATGGATCAGCCAAAAGGCAAGAGCCCACTTTTTCCATAAACTTCACTCCTACTGTCACAGACTCTTTTTCCTGATCCTCGGAGCATACCTCAGTCTCTGATAACTTCACCACACCTACCACCTCCTATACTTCACCACACCTACCACCTCCGATACTTCACCACACCTACCACCTCCTATACTTCACCACACCTACCACCTCCTATACTTCACCACACCTACCACCTCCGATACTTCACCCTCATTCACTTCCATTTCTCCTCCTGTCTTCAGCTCCCTCTGCTTACACTTTCTACCATTCTTTAACAAACCATCTCCCTTTTTCCCACAATTTTTATCTGACTCAAGCTCACCCTCCTCTCCCTCTCTTTTTCCATCCATTCCTCCTCCATTTTCCAAGTATACGTCTCCTTATGATAATACTGTACTACTCCTGACAACCATCTTGTTCTTGCTTTCTCTAGGGACTCCATTTCCGCCGAGGCATCCGCCCTCCTCCCCCTCCACCTAGTGGAGCTTATAGTACAGCTTCTTCTTCTTCTTCTTCTTCTTCTTCTTCTTCTTCTTCTTCTATGATATCATGGCGGTCAAACAAATGTTTAAAGTGCATGTCGCCACCTACTGTGCTGGAATGTACGATCAATCATGATCTGCCCAAGTCTGTACTACCATGAAAATAAAATTCAAAACAAAATAAATCACTAACATCTACCACACCCCCTCCCCCCTCCCCAACCCCATTAAACTTTATATCATGCTGAATCACTCCACCCTTAGGATTGTTCAGCATGTCAACAACCATTTCAACAGTAACATCTATTACCCCCAATATCTCTTTTGCCGTCTCCACAATAACCTTCAACCTGGCATTTCTGCTTTCCACAACCCGATTCGTATTGATAACCTTACCAATAAAAGCTTTGAAGTCAACTTTATTCATTATCGAAGTGCCCTTTGACACTACACATTCATGAGCACAAGATTTCTGAACAAGCTTCCAAACCATGCCAGGACCATCAGAAACACCAGCCCAGAGAGTAGGTCCACTCACTACAGGTACATCCATGTAAGATCCATCAGTCTGACAGTAGGTCCACTCACTACAGGTACATCCATGTAAGATCCATCAGTCAGACAGTAGGTCCACTAACTACAGATACATCCATGTAAGATCCATCAGTCTGACAGTAGGTCCACTAACTACAGATACATCCATGTAAGATCCATTAGTCTGACAGTAGGTCCACTAACTACAGATACATCCATGTAAGATCCATTAGTCTGACAGTAGGTCCACTCACTACAGATACATCCATGTAAGATCCATCAGTCTGACAGTAGGTCCACTCAGTAGATCCATCAGAACCTGCCTCTGCATATGATACATCATGACTGATCCTCCTTTCTCTGTAACTGGCATCCACCAAATGCTGCACTGTGTTCTCCCCCACAATTACAGTACTTAACCTTCACATTGTTTTCACGGTAATCATGTCCCCTCCACACTTGGCACATCTTTTCCTTCCTTTACAATGAGCAGCTACATGTCCCATTTTTTGGCATTTAAAACACTGCAGTGCATATGGGACAAATTCTCTAACATTGAAACTAAGGAATCCTATCTGTACTTTTCCCAGCAAGACATCATTGATACGCTTTCACTTCTTTGACCCTCTTTCCTACTGAACAACCTTTTGGCCTCAATCACTCTGCCTGCCTTCACATTTTCTTTAATTATCATCTGTGGACATAGATATTGGGACCCCAGTGACGACTCCCCTCAATCTAGCATAAACACCAGGGGCATGGCTTTTAATCTTCTTCCCATTAAGCTTTTCCATTTCCAGTATCTTCTCTTGCTGAGCCTGACTACCACACAATATTTACAATCTACCATCTCCAATGAGTCGAGCTAATTTCACTTCACCTTCCTCTTTCTCTATGGCATTAGTTCGTCAGATAGGGTGTAAGTGAGGTCCTGTGGTCTCATCAAACACCATCACCATTTCCACTCCAACACTTCATTACTCTTGCTTCCTACCTTGGCCTTCTTTATGCTTTCTTTACTAGAAAATCCACTACTTTCTGTATCATGATATCTCTTCTTCCTATGTCTTTCCACTACCGTCCATTCCGGTCCTTGACCCTCACCCTCTCGCTCCATAGCATCAGAACTGACACCCATATTGTCCTCATTCCAGCACAGCTGTTGTTTCACCAACCTTTTCTCCATTTCCTCCATTTCGTCTGCACTACTCGCTGCCATTTCCAACCTCCAACCCTCACTCACACTCCCCTTCTTCCCCAATCCTTCCCCAATCCTTCCAATCAGGTTCCAATGAATCGTCAGGTTTCCCCATGTAACTACTGGCAGTTATAACTCAAGGGTCTTTTCTCAATTGCATTCTCCTCGTGTCCTCTCTCATAGCCCCCTTCTCAAAACCCAATGGAAGAAAGGGTCAGAGGGGCGGGACCTCTGACTTTCTCATCCAATGGGTTTTGAGGAGGCGGCAAGGAGAGAGGGCGCAAGAAGGATACAATTGAGAATCTCCCATTATCAATGTAACCGCTTACTATTATAGCAGTTCATAATATAAATGTATTGTAATATTGTATTATTGGTTATATGTGATATTGTATTATAATTACTAATCATTCGTCTTCTGTACTTTTAGAAATAAACTTTTTAAAATCAATTAATGCCCATTTGAATGTTAAGTTTAGGCATAGTTGTAGAACTAAGTGGAAATCCTGTCCACGGCTGTATGTCCAGATACAGGTGCTGGTTCTGGCAGGAACAAAGTTAAATCCCAAACAAATGTATGTTCAAATAAAACTGCACACTAGCAAAGAGCGACCGTAAATAAAGTCAAGACCAGTTGTGTGTCTTAACATTTGTTTGGGATATCTCCAAGTCTGTACCAGAGGAAAGATATGGTGGAGAAAAAATGAACAGAGACATGAGATAGAACAGGACGCATTGTTTGCTCATGTGACACCAAATACCATTTATTAGGGCTTTACAAAGACTACAAAATCCCTCCAGATGATTTAAATCGCTGTCTCTGTCTATTTACACGATATGTTACATACAAATGTACAAAATATAAAACATTTAAGGACAAATGTTTCAACAAAAAAGAAACTTCTCTCAAAGCAGTAAATGCAATGTTTTCAACTAAGATGTAATTGCAATGCAATTTTATGGCGTCACCATGACATAATGGTACACTGTGTTGTGAAAACATTTGGTTAACTAGGCAACTGATGGTGTCCTAGGGGAGCAGGGAGGACTGACTAGATTTCTGCTGTGTTGGAGGGGAGCTATGTCTTACCTTCAATCCGTGTGTGTGTGTGTGTGTGTGTGTGTGTGTGTCAGGCTAAGTTTAGATGCAGGTTGATGGCGTAGTAGACCAACAATGATGCATGCAAAAACAAAATAAAAAATACATTTGTCACAGCCAAGTGATGACAACAAGAGCTTGTCCTGAGGTTGTGACAACATTTTCTGCAGAAAATGGAATCTGATAGATTTAGTTGACCAGTAGCACCTGTTATTTGGAATTGTAAATAGCACAACAGTAAGCAAACAGTACATCAGAATGGGATGACAAAAAAAATCGGATTCTACTAAAACCGGTGAATACAAGACTGAATGAAAGTATATTCAGAAATGTTACAGTGTAATGCTTTGGGAAGTGAATAAATGTTACACTGTAACACTTTGTGAAGTGAATTTTCGCCTGTTGAATAGGGGGATGAGTCACCAAATACTAGTTCCAGAGAATACACAAAAGGGAAGGCTGTGACAATGACCAGATTTGCTTTTCTTGATAAATTGAATGGTTTGCTCCTCAAATCAGTGATTTAGTGAACATTAATATACGGCGTTAAAAAATAATATCATACTGTACATCGTATGCCTCCTGCATAGGCAAGACAACCAATCTTCACAAGACATACACCTGTTTCTGACAGCTTGTTGGTTTTTGCATTTCTATTTTGTATTTTTTTGCAACGTACAATAATTCTCAGCGAGTTAAAGCGTAATATAACATCAACAGGGAAGAATGCATCTCTGATTCACTGTGCAATACTTTATTATTTACACCCCCACTTTAACTGTGCAAAACCAACCCACTCATTAATGGAGGAAGGACAATCCAAATCCAAAATGGCTTCTGTCCCTACCACACGCTGTTATGTAAAAGTAAAAGTCTCCTTCAAATGTTCCCCCCTAGAAAGCTTAAAACATGCTCCTTAGGCTATAAAATCAAAAGGGTCGGGTTGTGCTCATGACAGTTCAAGTGAACCCAGCTCAACTGGGTAAAAGCAACAACTAAAAAAATGCCCACCCCTTTGAACTTTTATACAATTGGTCAGTTCTACTTGCAAATACAGTATAACAGCCATTATGCTTGTACAATATTACTGTCAGAAACAAAAGTGGATGGTTTTGGGCAACATACGTTTTGACAGGATTTGTGAGATATTTTGGCCTAAAAGTAGTTATAAAACTCTCCTTTACTGTACTAAGATTAAAGCACCCACTGAGACGATATGGGACCACTTCATTTGAATGGTTGTCTGTCAGGAAGTGTGTGTTCCTGTCAATCTCCTATCCACTCAGGATGGTCAGCAGGGAGCCAAAGGCTGAAGTAATACACCCCCTGTCTCAGAGCTTTGCATTGAGAAAGCACCAATATCAGGCTTGTACTGTTCTTGACATGGCCCTTGGATTGAAGGAGCCATCACTCCCTTCAGCACCCATCTGTTGGTATAGTGCTGTCAATCTTTTAAGGAAAGGGCGAACAACTGGTCTGCTAGTGTGAAACCCTAAAAGGACTCTGTTTGTGGATGTGGATGGACACGTCGCAGTGCACTTGGCAGTAAATCAAACGGTAACATTGGCACTTGCCCATTGTTTCACAGTAGCAGTTGGTTGGACGACACACAATGCTCTTTTTGTGCTTGTTGGCGAGTGGTGTATGGAGGGTCTTGGCGTTGCCTGTAAACTAGGGACAGGTTTAAGCACGGGACCAGCACCATGTGGCTCGTCTGAGGTCAGGGTTTGACGGGAGGGATACGTGCCTTTTTTTGTTCAGCACCTTAGTAAACGAAACCAGAATTTGGCCCTTGTAAACATCCGTAGTTAATACAACAACTGTGAATCAACATAAATAAAACTATAATGTCAATTCCAGTTTTATGGTGTAGAACCACAGACATAATTGTCTCTCACTGTGTACGTGCAGCCTGCATTTTGGGATGCCACATCCAGTGGAGAAATGGAGGACTGTGTCTCAACCACCATACACAAAAATCTACTCCATTTTGTCAGAGGCCTTACTCCCCCCGACCCCGCTAACAGACATCTCCTGACTACACACATCTCTCTGTCTTATGTGTGGGGTGCCTGGAAGTGTTCGAGCCGCCACGTCTCGCTGACGCCACGCTGAAAAGCGCTCCGCTCCATCACTCCATCTGAGGTCTCCTCTCCGAGCTCTCGTCTAGAGCGCCGACTCCAGCGACGAGTCCAGCTGGTCGTCATGGTGACTGGCGCTGTCGCTGTCGCAGCTCTGCGCGCTGGAGTAGTTGGCCGCCTCCTGCAGCCTCATTAGCATGTTCATCTGGAAAACACAGAAAACAAACAACCAATAAAAAGACTGGTAAACAAAAAGAGGGCCAACAACACATTGCTATTCAGAGTCCACTATCCCAACTACAAGGTCTTAGACTGGGTATTATCATTAAGGTGACATTGCAGTGGTCCTTTATCAGAGATGGACACCAGGGGGCCCGAGTGTCAGCTGCTTTTTCCACTTGCATCGCGCTTAATTGCACACATCTGGTTCCTCAGGTCTACATCAGACGTGGTTTGAAAAGAAAGATGAAAAACCAGCCGATCCTCGAGCCCCTGAGGAACGGAGTGGCCCGTTCCTACCATATATGGAAAGCACCTGGCACAGCGGTCTTCATTTTCCCTGTAATGGTCCTGGTGGGCCTATAGGGAGGCGAGCGGCCAGGGCTGGGCAGCTCTGTGCAGGCCTCCTCTGATGATTACACAGTAATGTGTTGAGGATTAAGTGGCCAGCAGAGAAAGCCCATTCCTATTCAACTCCCCAGGAATCGCCTGCCACACTGTTTATCACGCACAAAGTGGAATTAAAGTGTAGTCATCCGAATAACGAGCTGCTGACATTTCAGAGCTTAATGGTGTGTGTGTGTGTGTGTGTGTGTGTGTGTGTGTGTGTGTGTGTGTGTGTGTGTGTGTGTGTGTGTGTGTGTGTGTGTTTGTGTGTGTGTGTGTTTAAATCCCCCTTTGTCTTTTCTTCTTTCAAAAGACAAGGTCATCTGCTGTCACGTTTGTTATTGGTATCCTTGGAAACTGGCTTCCACCTCTACTCACTGATGTCTCTTTTTTTATTATTTATTATTATTATGTCCACCAACATGGTCTCCTTCAGTAAACGTAAAACTCTCTTAGCAAACTTTTTTCATATGACTCTATTTTACATATCACTGTACAAATAAAACGGTCATTAAAATCAGCTATCAGAGTTAGAACATGCCTGTGATTTCAGTCTTAATCATGTTTTTTTTTTTTTTTTTTTTTTTTTTGACCTTTATTTAACTAGGCAAACCAGTTGAGAACAATGACAGCCTAGGAACAGTGGGTTAACTGCCTTGTTCAGGGGCAGAACGACAGATTTTTACCTTATCAGCTCGAGGATTCGATCTAGCAACCTTTCGGTTACTGGCCCAACGCTCTAACCACTAGGCTACCTGCCGCCCCGGATCATTGTGTTGTGCTCTCTAACCAATATGTCTATATTTTCTGGACCACAGTAAAACTGAAGTGCTGAAAGAAGGGTTCAGGGCGGAAACTTAATTCAATAATGTTCAATAATGTTTAACGATGCTCCGAAACGTGATTGAAGGAAATTAAATAATTGGACAGGAAAAGGTGCAACGCTCGCTCACCATTAAAGACACGTAGTTTTATTAGACAAGCTTAAAAGACTGACGTTTTGGCTTTTAATGGCCTTCTTCAGATATTAGAAATCCCCGTACTGGACCTTCTTTCAGCATTTCAGGGCTTTGATTTAATTTCTCCTTACCAGTGGGTCTCCTTCCGTGTCACTCTGGGACACTTGTTTGGAGGAGGCGCCCTCTTTGGAGGAGCTGTAGCCGTCATAGCCCACATCCTCTGGCCGTAACTGGAGCAGGGCCTGGCTGTCATGCTGCAAGGAGGCAGATCTCCAGGGGTAGGTGTCCTTCACCCACTTGGACGGGTCCTCCCACGCCGCCCTCTTGCCGTACAGCTGTAATGGTGGCCACAAAACGAGAAATGAGTTAAGCGAAAGGAGAAATCATAGATGCTGATGACAGGGGCAAATTCACCCTACACCGGTACCCCTCTACTTTGTGTCCTTTGACCTCCATCTGTACCCACCTGGAGCCCTTCTCTAACGGCTTCCAGCAGGTAAGGCACCAGGGAGTAGTTCCATAGGTCAGTGAACCACACCCGCGAGCCATCTGCATCCATGGGGCAGGACAGGAAGAGCCTGGGACCTGTAGGCAGAACACAACACATTCAGTGTGTTTTGTGGGGTCAGAGACAATTCATGCTTGATTGGAAAATGTGGTCAGAGGCGCAGTACGGATGGTGTGACGCAGAGGCTAAATTGAGTTCTGTACCGCATCGCCGTGCGCCTCTCAAATTTGTAATAATCCGGAGGGCTCTGTATAGCTCCGCATTGACATGATTGGTTGACGGTAGGTGGGGGCGGCAGGTCCTGCATAAACACAAACTCACTTCCTAGACAACAGCTCTGTGCTGCTCAGCGAAGAGCAAGAAGTATGAATGCCCTGACTTCTCCAGAGGCCGTATCACTGTAAATGCTGCACGGCCAATGCAGACGTCTGATTGACCATGTAGCACCTTTCAGTTTGAGCAAGGCATTACCTCACATGGCCAAAGTCACAACACCAAAATACACTTATTAAGTGTCATGTGTGCAATGTTCAAAATATCATTAGAAATATGTGAACTCAAAGTGTGTGTGTGGGCATGCGTGCGTGCATTGTCTAACCGATGGTGACGTCTGAGGAGCTGTGGGCCTCCAGGAAGCCGTTGAGGTGCTGCCACGTCTTGGGAATCCAGTCGATGACCTTGATGAGGTCATTGCTGCGCATGTTCCTGTTGATCTCCGTCTCGATCAGCTTCCTGCGCAGAAATCGGCCTAGGAAACCCTTGACCGGCTCTGTGTGGTTGGCACACAGCACCCACCTGGAGACGGGGGAAAAGGATGACGAGACAACATGTATGACATCACACTCTATGGAGCAGCTGTGATGGAATTGGAGGCTACACCGCTACATGATTCCGGTAGACCTGAAATGATTGGATGCGGTGGTTATTCCAATCAGCCTATGGAAAGAAAAGATGAAGCATCAAGTTTCTTATACCCAGATCCAATTCTTTCAGATCAGTGACTAGAGAATGGCATTAGAGGTCGATTTGGAATTCAGCATTAGGGAAATTCCACGCAAGTTTGGCCCAAAGATAAGGGCCGTTGGGGGATGCATGTTTGGCATGTATTTGAAATCTGTATCCCAAATAAAGCCCCATTGGTGATGACTGCTCTGTTGTCAGTTGTCATAATAAAGATGACTGCTTGTTCTGAGGCTTGCACTCTGGTTTGATCATTCCATATTGTAATTCCGACTCATAGTCAGGAAGGCCAGTGTCAGCGTGGAGGTTGTGCCACATTTGACCTCATGGCATTTTATGAAATGCTGGGCGGTTTCCTGTACCTTCCATGGTGACAGTGTGATGAAAATGTTAATCAATGAATGTCAGTGTGATTTTGCATGCACCCAATGACAAATATATCTGTCGCCACATTAGTCATGTAATTATCTTCTCAAATATGTCACGTAAAAAATTACCAGGTGTCTAAGGCCTAAAATTATATCAGGTCAAATTAGCAAAGCTAATTAGCCAAGTTTAAGATGCACTATGCATAAATCACTCCACCATTGCCTGTTTAGAACAATTCTAATAGTTAACCTTATTTCAGTTTATGTAACAAAACCAGCAAGTCTAGTGTAGAGAATCATTGTATCATCTAAACAGCTGTGAAATATTTTCCATAACCAAAAATATTGTATTGTCAGCTGTTTGAAGCTGGTGTACAAAACCAAAGTTAAAGACGCAAAAACGAAACTTAACGGGAAGCATAGAAATAGCTCATATAGAACTTACTTTCAATTAGAATGACAGATCTATAATAAATACTTCTATGTGAATTGTCAGGGTTTTTTTCTTCTACTTTCTAATATGTAATATCTGAAGTTGACTGACTTCATGGTTTGAAAGACATCCACACAACTATTTTGTGGCAGTAGGCCTGGTGGTGGTATTATTGTTTCTACTAGTGGAAGCAGGAATGAAATGCTGATGAAATACTGTACATAATCACAATGTTCTTATTGGTAGTTTTACTATTGACTATTGATTCATTTTTGATTGAGTTACAATTTTAAAATCTTTTTATAGTCACCCTTTTTAAAATAATACAGCACATATTATTGTTGAAAAAGGCCCCAAGCCAAACTGGGAAGAATATTCTCAGATTCTGATCCTACCTGTGTCCGATGTAAAACAGAAGCAGCATCACTGTATCATATGTTTTGGGGCTGTCACGAACTGTCAGGTTTCTGGGAATGAATATTTAAATGTTTCTCTGATATATATGACACTGTTATAGATCAGTCTCCCCTTACAGCCTTTTTGGAGTACTGCCCATAGGTACCCCCCTGTCAAGAATTCAGTTGGACACTGTTGTTTATACAACTCTTTTAGCTAGACGGCTAATACTACAGAACTGGAAGATGGCAGCTCCCCCATCTTATAAATATTGGGTGGGATATTGGGTGCTCTCTGAAAATAGATGTTTTAAATTCAATACACGTGGGAACCCCAAACTGTTTTATGAGGCCTGGGCTCCATTCCGGTCTTACTTTAAACAGTCCATCCTCTGATGGCATTCATATTAAAACTAAAATAAGTCTGTATTTGACTCCCCTGTGAATTAAGGGCTGGATGAGCATTTATTTGTGTTTTTTTGGGGGGGGGAATTAAGGTTGATGATGTTCCTATTGATTCTTATTGAATGTGACCTGCGGATGCCTTGTTCATCTTGCCCTGCCAGAGACTAAAATGTGAGCTTGTTTTGCCCTGTTTTTTATTTTTATTATTCTGTTCATGCTTACATGAAATTATTCAATTTTTTTTAAAGCATTGTAAACTTTATTTTTGGTCCAGTGGATGGTTGGATGGTTGCATTTCTCCACCCCTATCCCTTGTCTGTTTACAGGAACAATGGTGAGGTGTGTGCTCTGTCCCTGTATTACAGATTGCCCTTCAACCTGGGCAGCCTTCTGCCCGGTGTGTTTAACTTGTCCAAAGTACGGTATCTTTAAATCTTTAAAGCTTTTCTTTATGTATTTTTTCTAGTTGAGTATATTATTTATATTGTTTTGTGTTGTCTTGTGTGTAAAACTGAATAAACAGAGTTAAAAAAAAAGAAAAAGGCCCCAAAATAACGTTAGTTAGCAAAAATCTGCTTGAATATGTTGTCTGTACAGGAAAAACAATATGTTCAAAGCAAAGAGCAAATGAAGCTTTTGAATCCTGGTTTGAGTGTTGGTGAAGGTACACATACCTGAAATTGTGGTGAAGCTCAAGGTTGGGAGAGGAAGACACTCCCTGGTTCATGGTTCCAATCACATACGGGCTGCAGACAAGACAGAAGAATTATACTGAGGACAGTGCAGTTACGTACCAGGGCGAGGCAATACGGATATTTACCTTTCCTTTCACAACACTGATTGTGCTTATCAGGGAACAGAAGGTAAACTATCTAGAATACAATACGAATTGCATTATCTTGTAATGAGTAAAGCTAGAAATGGTTGTTGGTACAGAATCCCAGTGTTCACATTAACTGTTGCATTTGAGCTAAACACAATCATCATCATCATCCCCACCACCACCACCATCATCACCACCACCACCACGACCATCTTGTAATGAGTAAAGCTAGAAATGGTTGTTGGTACAGAATCCCAGTGTTCACATTAACTGTTGCATTTGAGCTAAACACAATCATCATCATCATCCCCACCACCACCACCATCATCATCATCACCCCCATCATCCTATAGCGGCTAGACTTGCTTCCTGTGCCGGTGGAGCTATACTCACCATTTGTGGTACTTGTAGTTGAGGAATCCATTGAAGATGTCGCTGAGTGAGCCGATGTGGTGGAGGTTGTCCAGTATGACCACGGTGGGCAGCTCCGTCTCGCTCTCCTCAGAGTTGCACTGCTCTGCCAGGCTGGATAGGTACTGATGCAGGTCCTGCACAGAAACAACACAAAGTGAGCTTAAAGATGTGGCCATTATTCATAAAGTGAGTGTTACTTTGTCTTTGAAATAGGACCACTGTCCTTGATATACTGTATAGTGCCAAACGAGGCGATTTAAAGACAAATATGTCGACTCCTTAGCGACTAGCTCCTTAATACTCTTGGCTGAGCGTTTTCTTACCTTGCTGGATTTCTGGTCCACGTTGAAGCTAGCCAAGTTGCTCTCCGTGACCTTTCGACCAGACTTGGTGACAATGAACTCTGCCAGCTTGCTGGCCAGGAAGGACTTCCCGGTGCCGCTGGGGCCAGAGAGGATGATGCGGCGATGCTCCATGAGCAGGTTGAGGTATCTCTGGATGATGGGCTTGGGGATGAGGGTGTCAAATACCAGGCTGTCTATGCTGTTCTCCTTCACACCTACAGGAGGAGAGACGTGATTGTCTGATGATACTAGGTGCTAATAATACAGGATATTATCATGTTAACGGTATATAACGGTACATAGCCTCTCACAACCTGTGGTAGACTGAATACAATTCATGCCATTCTAAAACAAATGGAATGAATTGAGTTCAGTCACTCAGGTAATAGCCCATAAAATATCATAATTAAATGCAGTGCGATGGTTAATAAATGATAAAATAAAATAAATAATGAGAAATGGGAAGAGTTGATTATTGTTTATGGTGCAACTCTTTGGGACATCAGGTGGCATATGTGTCAAGCGTCTCAGAGTAGGAGCGCTGATTTAGGATCAGCAGAGTAACTATAGTTCAGCTTTAATGACTGCAGAGTAACTATAATTCAGCTTCAATGACTGCAGAGTAACTATAATTCAGCTTCAATGACTGCAGAGTAACTATAATTCAGCTTCAATGACTGCAGAGTAACTATAATTCAGTTTCAATGACTGCAGAGTAACTATAATTCAGCTTCAATGACTGCAGAGTAACTATAATTCAGCTTCAATGACTGCAGAGTAACTATAATTCAGTTTCAATGACTGCAGAGTAACTATAATTCAGCTTCAATGACTGCAGAGTAACTATAATTCAGTTTCAATGACTGCAGAGTAACTATAATTCAGCTTCAATGACTGCAGAGTAACTATAATTCAGCTTCAATGACTACAGAGTAACTATAATTCAGTTTCAATGACTGCAGAGTAACTATAATTCAGCTTCAATGACTGCAGAGTAACTATAATTCAGCTTCAATGACTGCAGAGTAACTATAGTTCAGCTTTAATGACTGCAGAGTAACTATAATTCAGCTTCAATGACTGCAGAGTAACTATAATTCAGCTTCAATGACTGCAGAGTAACTATAATTCAGCTTCAATGACTGCAGAGTAACTATAGTTCAGCTTTAATGACTGCAGAGTAACTATAATTCAGCTTCAATGACTGCAGAGTAACTATAGTTCAGCTTCAATGACTGCAGAGTAACTATAATTCAGCTTCAATGACTGCAGAGTAACTATAATTGACTGTTGATGGGAGCTTGGACACTACTCCTCCAGTGAAACACAACTGTAATGCAGAGTGCTGACACAGGATTCAATGGCACCTAGTTCAGGCCTGGCCCACTACATTTTCCTGCTGATGGCCACTGTCGTGACTATGGTCCTTCCTGTAGCTCAGTTGGTAGAGCATGGTGTTTGCAACGCCAGGGTTGTGGGTTCGATTCCCACGGGGGGCCAGCACAGAAAAAAAAATGTATGAAATTGTATGAAATGTATGCATTCACTACTGTAAGTCGCTCTGGATAAGAGCGTCTGCTAAATGACTAAAATGTAAAAAATGTAATGGGAGAGAAGCGGCCATTACGACCACAGGAATATAGCAGCCAGCATGCGAGTGAAATAAAGGAAGTGTTGTCTACTTTTTTTTAGCTCTGGTGAATAAAAATGGAAGCCGATGTTAGTCCATTTAAAACACCTCCAATGCCCCTTCAGGAGCAGTACATTGACTGAAGTGTCCGAAGTGCTTTTCAAAGTAAATGAGAGTATTGTCATGTCAGGATAAAGATGTTTTTGGACATTCTATTTAAACCTTCTGGGGTTCCATTTTGTCATGTTTGGAAATGTGCCATCCTATAGGTAGGGCCGTGGGTTGTTCCTGGTCAGGTCTCATGGTCAAGACTCAAGGCCCTTCCTCTATATCTGTGCTATTTTGATTTAATAAACTTTATTATCCCACCAGAGAGAAATGTGTTTGGTCATGTCCTTAAAAGGATGTAGGACGTACAGTAATACATAAAACACACAACAATAGAAACAGTGAAATGCATCATGCCGTTAGTCTGGGCCATCCTAGTACCTTTGAGGTTGACGCTGATGACGTTGTTGTCCCCCACCAGGTAGCCACAGGGCAGCATTTCAGGCAGTTCAGAGGCGTGGGCCCGCACCACATCCCCCATCCTATAGCTGACTATACTGTCTGAGTTCAGCCCCAGACTGGTCAGTGGGTCCACCCGGAACACGTACTCCTGGAGGGGAAATGGCCACATAGAATGCGTCTTTATTTTAAAATTCCATCTAATATCTCAGTGTTTATCCATATACGTTTCCACAACAAAGAAATAGTCTGTCAATCATACAGATGAAGAACCATATATCATGAGCTTTTTCTGACACAACAAATGAAGTGCTTCATATTTGGTTTTTGGTCTGTAGGGTTCAGTCAGTGGCTGATCATATGGTGAGCAAGGGGAAGGAGGTTTTACCTTGAATAATCGTCTGATTACTCCATCTAGCACATCCCACTTGGTCTTTCCGCTCACGCCGATGGAACCAATGAGGTACTCCTGGCTTTGCATACCCTGAGTGTACGATAGGGAATTAGAAAATGTAGGATGTCAGACACTTGAATGAAAACAAGTGGCAAAATTGTTGTACCGAACAGTGACTTGGACTGAAATAAGTGCCAGTGTTTATTTTGGTTGCCGGTACTGTTTATATTAAGGTGCAGGAGCTCCAAAATTCTTTTGATATAATATTTTAGAAGAGCAACAGAAAAACGAAGGTCCCGGTACTCGGCTCCGGTGAGCTCCTGCCCAAGTCAAGCGCTGGTACTGAAGCATCTGATCATACGACAGCATAAGATTCTCACATTGTTATTCTAGGCACCTATATCTCATTAGTTACCTTGGTCATATTGGAGCCACTGTTGATTCTCGGCACTTATATCTCATTAGTTACCTTGGTCTTATTGGAACCACTGTTGATTGTGACCACAATGCGGACACTGCGCCCCTCTTTGCGTATATTGCCCTCATAACCATCGTCCAGGAGAATATCTGTGGGCACAAACACATCTATCTATCAAGGGAAGAAAGAATCTTGGGGAAAAACATCTCTGTAATAAAAGCGTCTGAAAAATAGAGAAGTAAAAACAACAGAGCCTAAATTTAAAATAGAGCGGTCCTTCTGCCTGTTTGAAAGACACGGTTGTCAGGCTAAAAAAGTGACATTGCTAGGAGCGCCAGATATTAATTATAAACATTGTATTTTCCTCTCTCTCTGCTTTATTTACATTGAACTGGGGAGGAAAGGGAACTACTTGGTATTCGGCTGGCTTGCTGGCACGCAGGCTCTGCGCAGGGGTGATAAGGGCCCTCTGCCACTCGTCTTCCCACGCGCTGCTGCTCCCAACTCATCCCCCCATCAATTAAACAGCCCCAAAGTCCTCCGAGAGTGTTCTGTTTTAATTACAGGACAGACGAGGAGACCAAAGGAGGAACGAACAGCGCTCCACTCATCGACGAGGACAAGGCCGGATTCGGAGAAGAGGAGCATACAAGGTTTAATTAGTCTCTCACACACACACACACACACACACACACACACACACACACACACACACACACACACACACACACACACACACACACACACACACACACACACACACACACACACACACACACACACCTCTCCGAGGAGTTCTGTTCTGATGTCTGCTTGATTGATGCACATGTTACTTCAACTTGAGGAACTCTACTTGGACAAACGTGCTGTGGTGACTCACCTTCATCCAAAAGGATTAGCACATTGTCTTCAAACTGGCCAAACAGCGTGTTGGGTAACAGTAAAGATAGATCAACGCAGCGTATTGGGTAACAGTAAAGATAGATCAACGCAGCGTGTTGGGTAACAGTAAAGATAGATCAACGCAGCGTGTTGGGTAACAGTAAAGATAGATCAACGCAGCGTGTTGGGTAACAGTAAAGCTAGATCAACGCAGCGTGTTGGGTAACAGTAAAGATAGATCAACGCAGCGTGTTTGGTAACAGTAAAGATAGATCAACGCAGCGTGTTTGGTAACAGTAAAGATAGATCAACGCAGCGTGTTGGGTAACAGTAAAGATAGATCAACGCAGCATGTTGGGTAACAGTAAAGATAGGACAACACAGCATGTTGGGTAACAGTAAAGCTAGATCAACGCAGCGTGTTGGGTAACAGTAAAGATAGGACAACGCAGCCTGTTGGGTAACAGTAAAGATAGATCAACGCAGCGTGTTGGGTAACAGTAAAGATAGGACAACGCAGCCTGTTGGGTAACAATAAAGATAGGACAACGCAGCCTGTTGGGTAACAGTAAAGATAGATCAACGCAGCGTGTTGGGTAACAGTAAAGCTAGATCAACGCAGCGTGTTGGTAACAGTAAAGATAGATCAACGCAGCGTGTTGGATAACAGTAAAGATAGATCAACGCAGTGTGTTGGATAACAGTAAAGATAGGACAACGCAGCCTGTTGGGTAACAATAAAGATAGATCAACGCAGCGTGTTGGGTAACAGTAAAGATAGGACAACGCAGCGTGTTGGATAACAGTAAAGATAGGACAACGCAGCCTGTTGGGTAACAATAAAGATAGATCAACGCAGCGTGTTTGGTAACAGTAAAGATAGATCAACGCAGCGTGTTGGGTAACAGTAAAGATAGATCAACGCAGCGTGTTGGTAACAGTAAAGATAGATCAACGCAGCGTGTTGGGTAACAGTAAAGATAGATCAACGCAGCGTGTTTGGTAACAGTAAAGATAGATCAACGCAGCGTGTTGGGTAACAATAAAGATAGATCAACGCAGCGTGTTGGGTAACAGTAAAGATAGATCAACGCAGCGTGTTGGTAACAGTAAAGATAGATCAACGCAGCGTGTTGGGTAACAGTAAAGATAGATCAACGCAGCATGTTGGGTAACAGTAAAGATAGATCAACGCAGCGTGTTGGGTAACAGTAAAGATAGATCAACGCAGCGTGTTTGGTAACAGTAAAGATAGATCAACGCAGCGTGTTGGGTAACAATAAAGATAGATCAACGCAGCGTGTTGGGTAACAGTAAAGATAGGACAATGCAGCGTGTTTGGTAACAGTAAAGATAGATCAACGCAGCGTGTTTGGTAACAGTAAAGATAGATCAACGCAGCGTGTTTGGTAACAGTAAAGATAGATCAACGCAGCGTGTTGGGTAACAATAAAGATAGATCAACGCAGCGTGTTGGGTAACAGTAAAGATAGGACAATGCAGCGTGTTTGGTAACAGTAAAGATAGATCAACGCAGCGTGTTGGGTAACAATAAAGATAGATCAACGCAGCGTGTTGGGTAACAGTAAAGACTTTAATACATTGAGTGTGTCAAAGCTATTGGAGCCCCCATCCACAGAGAAGCAGTCTCAAACAATCCCCTGTGTGACACACTCCAGCTCAACTCCCTAAGAACAAGTCCCTATCCTAAATGACTGGTCTCAAATGACAATGTAAACTGTTCAACTAAATCCTCATCCAGGAGAATATAATGTAAACTGTTCTACTAAATCCTCATCCAGGAGAATATAATGTAAACTGTTCTACTAAATCATCATCCAGGAGAATATAATGTAAACTGTTCTACTAAATCATCATCCAGGAGAATATAATGTAAACTGTTCAACTAAATCCTCATCCAGGAGAATATAATGTAAACTGTTCTACTAAATCATCATCCAGGAGAATATAATGTAAACTGTTCAACTAAATCATCATCCAGGAGAATATAATGTAAACTGTTCAACTAAATCATCATCCAGGAGAATATAATGTAAACTGTTCAAATAAATCATCATCCAGGAGAATATAATGTAAACTGTTCAACTAAATCATCATCCAGGAGAATGTAATGTAAACTGTTCAACTAAATCATCATCCAGGAGAATATAATGTAAACTGTTCAACTGAATCATCATCCAGGAGAATATAATGTAAACTGTTCTACTAAATCATCATCCAGGAGAACATAATGTAAACTGTTCTACTAAATCATCATCCAGGAGAATATAATGTAAACTGTTCTACTAAATCATCATCCAGGAGAATATAATGTAAACTGTTCTACTAAATCATCATCCAGGAGAATATAATGTAAACTGTTCTACTAAATCATCATCCAGGAGAATATAATGTAAACTTTTCTTCTAAATCATCATCCAGGAGAATATAATGTAAACTGTTCTACTAAATCATCATCCAGGAGAATATAATGTAAACTGTTCTACTAAATCATCATCCAGGAGAATATAATGTAAACTGTTCAACTAAATCATCATCCAGGAGAATATAATGTAAACTGTTCAACTAAATCATCATCCAGGAGAATATAATGTAAACTGTTCAACTAAATCATCATCCAGGAGAATATAATGTAAACTGTTCAACTAAATCATCATCCAAGAGAATATAATGTGAACTGTTCAACTAAATCATCATCCAGGAGAATATAATGTAAACTGTTCTACTAAATCATCATCCAGGAGAATATAATGTAAACTGTTCAACTGAATAGAGTCACGGGGCTGTGGTGAATCACCTGACATGATGGTGTCTGTCATGTTGTAGAGTCACAGGGCTGTGGTGAATCACCTGACATGATGGTGTCTGTCATGTTGTAGAGTCATGGGGCTGTGGTGAATCACCTGACATGATGGTGTCTGTCATGTTGTAGAGTCACGGGGCTGTGGTGAATTACCTGACATGATGGTGTCTGTCATGTTGTAGAGTCACGGGGCTGTGGTGAATCACCCGACATGATGGTGTCTGTCATGTTGTAGAGTCACGGGGTTGTGGTGAATCACCTGACATGATGGTGTCTGTCATGTTGTAGAGTCACGGGGCTGTGGTGAATCACCTGACATGATGGTGTCTGTCATGTTGTAGAGTCACGGGGTTATGGTGGGTCACCACAGTTGATGTTGAGGTTGTTGACGGACAGGCCCAAAGCTGTGGCTCACCTGACATGATGGTGTCTGTGATATTGAGGTTGTTGAGGGACAGGCCCAGAGATTGGCGCGAGGAGGACGAGGATGTGCTGGAGGTCTCAGAGGGCGGCCGGCCCATCTTGGCTGGCGTGGCGGCTGGCGTGGTGCCTCCCGTCTTGAGCCGGTCATTTTCCGCTTTCAGCAACTCGATCTCATTCTGCCCAGTGACAGAGAATAAACATCAGGAGGATACTCTGAATGACACTGTCGGCGTTTCCTGACAGATGCTTTTCTAAACCATAGAAACAGAATTACCAGAATGGACATTCCCATTCAAGTCAATGTTCTGTGATGGGTGGACCAGCAACCGTATTGAGTTTCCTGTTTAGTAATTCATATTTCTATGGTTATAACTCATCATGTAGGCCTACGCCACCTGTTGGGAGACAATGACATCACCACAAATGGACGCTTTTAGAGAGCAATCCAGAAACTGAGCCCAACCCGATGTAAAATAAAGTCATTCTACTGAGAGGTAAGCCGATTAGAAGAATATGGAAATTTCCTTGCATTCAGACTGGCCATAGTTATCATTGTGGATCAGTATTAGCATCATTGTTGGCTGTGAGAGCCCCATTAATCTCAACAGAGCTCTTTGTACTGGGCTGTTCACAAATCTAAATCCCAGATTAAGGGCCTGGGTAGATTATCTACACATCTGAGGAGAGAGCGCTGACTTCTCCAGTTGTTGCCGTTTTGTCATGGGAGTTGACATCAACGGCCAAGCCACTGTCCTCCCGGTCTTTGTCACGAGATGCATAGTCAATGCTCTACCAGAAAGGTGATTGGGTGTACGGCACGGCCAGCCCCACTGACAGATAAACCTAATTAGTGGTCTGAGTGGTTAAATTGTAAGTTGACCACGGTGCCATTGCGGCTTGTTGGCTTCCCCCTGAACCCCCTGACCAACCCAGTCACCCCTGGCATGGCATCAAAGAGCCAGAACAATCCCCAAACACTGCATTAGCTCCCTAACTGCACAGTGCCACGGCCCACTGGCCCCTGGGAAACAGGTCTCTCTGGGTGCAACCCAATAATGTCTACTTCCTGAAGTATTTTTTTTTACAGTTTACATTATAAACAATATACATACAGATAAAACAACAGATAAGAAATGGACTGGATTAGTGTTAAACAAACAACAATATAAGGCTATATGTACAATTAGTGATTTGATATAGAAGTCAGTGCTAATTGTCATTGGTGGTCCCCCATGGTTTGGGTTGTGCATTCGTTTAGCAGGCTACCTGGTTCCTCACCTGCATACGGTTCATGGCCTCTCGGATCTGGTCCAGGTGGTGGGCGGAGCTAAGAGCCTCTAGGCGGATGTCTGTCAGCTTCAGTTCCTTCTCCCTCAGCTCGTTCTTCAGCTGCAGGATGATCTCCGCCTCCGCCTCCGTGCACTCACACAGCCTGCATGGGGTCGCACAGGGGTCACAGGGCTAGAAATACTACACACAGGGGTAGTTACACATACAGGCTAGAAATACTACAAACAGGAGTAGTTACACATACAGGCTAGAAATACTACACACAGGGATAGTTGCACATACAGGCTAGAAATACTAAAAACAGGGGTAGTTGCACATACAGGCTAGAAATACTACAAACAGGGATATTTACACATACAGGCTAGAAATACTACAAACAGGGATAGTTACACACAGTACAGTACAGGCATGGGTATCGTCCACCGAGGGAACCTCAACCCCCGAGAGAGAGAACTCGGCTGAACAGTCAAACCAAAGAGAATCCATTGGAGGCAGTAGGAAACCGTTATGGCAGACACTTAGAAAACACACATACACATAGGTGGTATGGGGTCACACTGGGATCACGTGAGCATTGGGGATGAGTGAATCCTCCATCATAGGAATTGTCCATCTGGCATGCCAAGCAAAGACAAAGATGGTGTCTGTCTATGGCTCCAGTGTTGCTACTACTGCTACCATGTAAGTCATTCACTACTATCAAACTCTGTAGGTCACAGCTGAGTTTACGATCTGAAATGGGGAAATTGACTTCAAAACCCACACTATGAGCATCACCCTCCACGGCTAGGAAAGCCTGTCAGGGACCCTCCAAAGAAGTGAGGGCAAACCAACTAGCCAGCTGGCCCACACACAGCAGATGTGAATGAAACTAGCATGCTTCTGGCAAATGCATGGCCAGCCGCGGATATTAGCAAGATGGAGGAGCCTTCTGTACATGGCCAATTCACCAGCAGTATAAGTAAGCACGGAAATATAATATAATCTCCCATAAGTGATTTTAATATTTGTGTACACGGCTCACATTCGGGTGCATTATATTTTTGTGTCGTGGCCTGATTGGGGCCCTTTGTGAGAGAAAGGATACGTCCCAAAGAGCACCCTATTCCCTACATAGTGCACCACTTTTGACCAGAGCCCTATGGGTCCTAGAGTGCACAATATAGGGACTAACGTGCCATTTGGGAGCCACCCAAAAAGATAAAAGCAGGCTGAGTTAAGATGATGAAAGCCCCTCACACCCCCAACAGCGAGCCAGCCACACACTGCCTGTTACCGAGATCTGTGCTTGTAGACCACATGACCGTTTAGCCTTCTCTTTGACTTCCAAATGGGGAGGGGCTTGCTATCACAAACGCACTTGTTACTGGACAGATAGACATATGAAATGGAGAAACAAGGTGAACAAGAAGAGACATAAAAAAAGACTGGGTGAATTCAGAAGAAAAACAACATTTGTGCCAAGAAATGGAAGACGCTGAAGTATGTGTTGTATGTAGATTGGGATGTAGCCTGTGTGTAATAATAATAATAATGAGGTGGGTGATTATATTTGTCCTGTTTCACACATGTACAAGTGTGTCTTCATACATGTGTTAATTAGAAATGTGTTTTTTGCATATCCCAACTCCCCCTGAGACATCCTCGGGGTGTAGGGTCACGTCCAGGGTCAGCCATGATCAACGGTGACCATGGGGCAATTAGGGTTAAGTGCCTTGCACAAGGGAAAATCGACAGATTCTTCACCTTGTCGGCTCGCGGATTCGAACTAGCGACCTTTCGGTTACTGGCCCAACGCTCTAACCGCTAGGCAATCTGCCAAGTGTGTATATTACAGTATACTCACTCTGTGGTAGAGGCTGAGGAGAGTAGTGTTGGGAAGCTGTCCTGTCTGTTAGCATGCTGTAGCTTGGGCGAGGACGGCAGCGATGAGTCCGTCATCTCTTCGATGTCATCGTGGGGAGACTGAGGCTTGTTGCCCTTCTTCTTACTGAACGCCTGCTTGAACGAGCTCCGCAACTACAAGAGAAACACCAAAACGTCAACATCGCCCATCTCTCCAACTTAACGGACATAATTTCCTGTCGGGCCAAGTCAGTGCTGTTCTTAGGTAACAGTCACCATCTGAGAGAGAGGGAACGCAAGGCAACTCAATCAAGGCGAGAGAGGGATCCAATCAAGGGCGACTGTATGGAGGAGGAATGCAGGGAGGAGCCAGACTGTATGGAGGAGGAATGAGGAATGCAGGGGAGGAGCCAGACTGGAGGAATGAGGAATGCAGGGAGGAGCCAGACTGTATGGAGGAGGAATGAGGAATGCAGGGGAGGAGCCAGACTTTTTAAGGTCCTGGAACTAGAAACAAACAGGCAGTCAAAATGGAGGAAGAGGAGAGGGGGGCTGTTTCCATGCCGAACAGTTGTAGAAGGGGAAAAAGTTGAGGAACTGAGGAGGAAAGGAGAGGAGGAAGAGGAGGAAGTCACCACAGCATACGAACGGTAGATGCTTTAGTACAACTAACCTGTGCTGGGATGGAATCAGCCACCTGAGGATAGAACAATCACTACTGTTATCACAAGGACACGCTGCTCCACTGACCCACACATCATCACTACTGTATTACTGCTAAGGCCACCATTATCTTTAAAGGGGAAATCTGAGATTGGTACATCCATTTTTATACTTTCAAATGAATGATATATATATTGATTTTTGAAGAATATAGCTTCTAAATACCTAATGAGCTTTGTTCAACTGTCATACATACCCCAAAAGACTTCCCTTGCCCCTTTAAAACTCCATTTAACTGGCAATTAGTTCCTGAGGTCTGAGGCATTTGCATTTTGGCACTCAGAGCTGAGCTGCCTCATATCTCTAGGTTCCCTTGTTAGGAGGAGGAGCCCTAGCACAATCACATCATTGTCAGTGTGACTGGAGCCTTTCCCCCCATGTCAAAGAACATCTGGAGCCACAATGGAGCCGGCAGTAGGAGACATTTTGTTTCCTGTACAAGTTGAAGAATGGATCCAGGGGGGGAAACTGCAATTGATGTGTGTGTGTGTGTTTTTGTGTGTGTTTGTGTGTGTGTGTGCCCATGTCCCGCTCCCTCCTGTTAGCGATGCCCTCTTCAGCCAGATCACAGGCTCTTCATTAACCTCTGAGCCACACACTCCCAGTGCTTCAGGCCACAGGGCCACAGAGGCAGAATTTAGATGCAAATTCATATGAATAGCTGCATAAATAAGAACCAGATTTTTATTTATGAGCATGTGTTGAGCTTTTCTCTGGCTCAGAGTCTGGGAAGGATTGGGAAAGAGAATTGAGCAGTTGTAAAGATGCTGGTCGTACTCCTTGACGAACATTTAGCAGTTCATCAAGGTCTGTTTCCCAGAAGAGATAGTATGGAGGTCAGATTGTATACTCTTGAAGTGGGGTTGTCTTCTGTACTGAATCTTATTATAAGAATGTATGAGTAATTATTGAATGTAATGAAAAATTATTCAGAGGGTCCTCGCAAATAGTAGTCATTAACCAGGAGGAAACTGTATTACCGGCAGAAAAACACAAGGTAGAGGGAGGATTTACAATAACATGGATTTTGAATGAATGCATTTCTCAAATAGGGTGTGTCATATTTTCTCCATGGGAGGCAGAAGTGTAACTGCACACAGATGGAGAGGGGAAAGAAGCTTAACATTACTAGGAGAGATGGACTGTACGCTTAATCAAGGGGTACACTGACTGGGGGACTTAAGGCAACTTAGCGGGACAGCACTGATTCATGCTCAATTAAGTATCCGTCCCTTTCGGGTAAATGGACCACATTAGGCACTATTTGAAATAGTGAATTAAGCCTTTATTTGGTATTATTAACACATTTTATTAGGCCTTTATTTAGTGTTTTCTTCTTTACACATGAATGAGTACAGGAAACACTGAATGAAGGACTAACGACTGGTTAATACTATAGAATAAAGCTCCCATTCACCTACTTATATACACAATTATACACTTAGGAAATGAGTGCCCAATATGTGATCCTTGTACAAAGTGTTACCCGTCTCTATCTCTTTATCTCACAGTCATTCACTCTGTCATAGACATGCGAGAGGATGGGGGGGTTTCATATTCACCTTGTTGCCTCTCTCCTTTCCCTGGCAGAGGGTTAGGGTTAGGGTTAGGGTTAGGGTTAGGGTAGGGTTAGGGTTAGGGTAGGGTTAGGGTTAGGGTAGGGTTAGGGTTAGGGTTAGGGTTAGGGGTTAGGGTTAGGGTTAGGGGTTAGGGTTAGGGTTAGGGGTTAGGGTTAGGGTTAGGGTTAGGGGTTAGGGTTAGGGTTAGGGTTAGGGTTAGGGTAGGGTTAGGGTTAGGGTAGGGTTAGGGGTTAGGGTTAGGGTTAGGGTTAGGGGTTAGGGTTAGGGTTAGGGTTAGGGTTAGGGAGAGCGTGAGAAAAGGGAGTGGAATTACAAGTCACAGTTATGACAATGTATGACTTCTCAGTAGAAAGGAGTGTGAGACTGGCATGGTTTAGATGGTTCAGAGGTTAGAGTGAAGTGCACTGCATGGAGGCGTCTATATGAGCCAAGAAACCCTCCTCCTCTCCTTCTCCCGTGGGATTTCTTCACTCACTAACTTACCCAGCTCTTCTTCTTCTTCTTCTTGTCCTCTAGGTCTTTGGCGCTGCCCAGGGACGAGTGACTGGCTGCACTGTTGATGCTGGACATGCTCTCCGACGAGTGTTGCCGCCTAATCCGCAGGTCTGGAAGCACAAGACAACCCGCTTTTTTAGTACCTACCCAGTCTAACTCCCAAGCGCCAGGTGTTTGAGATCAACTTTCAAAGAGGGTGAACTTTCTAGAGTGGTGTACAGCTGCTCTGAACATTCTAGAGTGGTGTATGGCTGCTCTGAAAATTCTAGAGTGGTGTACGGTTGCTCTGAACATTCGAGAGTGGTGTACGGTTGCTCTGAACATTCGAGAGTGGTGTACGGTTGCTCTGAACATTTGAGAGTGGTGTACGGTTGCTCTGAACATTCTAGAGTGGTGTACGGTTGCTCTGAACATTCTAGAGTGGTGTACGGTTGCTCTGAACATTCTAGAGTGGTGTACGGTTGCTCTGAACATTCTAGAGTGGTGTACGGTTGCTCTGAACATTCTAGAGTGGTGTATGGTTGCTCTGAACATTCTAGAGTGGTGTACGGTTGCTCTGAACATTCTAGAGTGGTGTACGGTTGCTCTGAACATTCTAGAGTGGTGTACGGCTGCTCTGAACATTCTAGAGTGGTGTACGGCTGCTCTGAACATTCTAGAGTGGTGTACGGCTGCTCTGAACATTCTAGAGTGGTGTACGGCTGCTCTGAACATTCTAGAGTGGTGTATGGCTGCTCTCATGAGTAAAGAGGGACAGAGTTTGAAATGTGTGGGTCGATCAAGAGGAAGAGGTGCGGTTCTTGCCCACACTAAAGCGCATATGGAGGGTTCTCCTCAGGCGGTGCTACCTTTGTGTAGGTGGTCGGGGCCGTTGAGGGCCACTTGGATGGCTGTCTGGGCGTCTGTGTTCTGGGCTTTCAGCGCCTCGATGGTCTCTCTCAGCTCAGCCAGCTCCGACTCCTGAGGGAAGAATAGCAGCTCCACAGATCAACCTCCACAACCACCACACTACAGACAATACCAACCTGCACAATTGAAAACAATGGCAGAATGTGCTTGATTATAGATATACTGCAGAAACACAATTTGGAGTCCCAAAAAAATAACAAATGTGCTTTAGGTGGATCGTGAATAGACCTTTTTGTTCACTGACCCTGTTGAAAGAGAAACATCTTGTTTTCTGCCTCTAAATCTCTAACGGCCTACCCTTCATTTCGGCCAGGGGCACCATTCTCTCAATTCTCAATCCAAAATTCAATGACAGTCGTACGATAACTCAGTCAAATATTCCTGCCTCAAAAGCACACAGAGATAGGCCATAAGCAGGTTTAAGAAGATAAGGTTTGGCAATAGAGTTTTACCCTCCGCCCCACCTGCTTGGATAAAACTTACACTGCGCCGCTCCTCTCTATTAAACCCACATGATTAGATATAAGGCAACAGCGCTCCAATTCCCCCAAAACCACTCTGGGCTTGTGATAGGGTTTCAGTCTTAATTAAAAGTTGGGAGGGCGCAGGCGGCTTGCTTAACAAAGACGTCCCTCTAGAATCTCTCGTTTAATTTATCCAGGATTAGGGCTGCCACAGCTCGTCAATGTTATCAGTAGGGTTTCCACGAACAGGCGGACAGGCGGTAAAAACGCTCCCGTTTCATCACAAGGACGGCTTTACATTTACAACACACGCAGCATTCTTTCACTGATCCTGGTTTTAGAGCTCGATGACGTTACCCTATCTGGGTTCTTCTCCCAGACCCTAATCCCACTCAAGTGCTGCCAATTACGAACCGTAACAAACACTTCTGTCATCTCTAATGTGGTCTGATATCTGTCTATGAGTATAGCATCATTCAGTACACGCCCCTGAAGAAATAACTCTGCAGAGTATGGAGCAAAACCAATGTCCTGGATTAGGATACATATGTGACAAGTTTCATCTTAAAGTAAAAGGGGAAAAGGTCCCACACTAAACTTAAAGGAAAACCACCCAAAAACTATCTTCTGGTATTTGTTTCATTAGTCCATTGTTGACATAGTCCCGAAATGTTTTGCTTGTCAGCAATCAAGTAGTGAAGATAGTTAACTTTAAAAATACAGAAATTATCCCAGCATCATGCGTTTTGCATCATATGACAATGGACTAATTGAAACAAAATACCAAAAAACAGTTTTTTGGGTGGAATTGTCCTTTAACATAGCATCTAACGTAATGAAGCCTTCATCAAGAGGTCTATATAGAAATCATTCATAAGAAAATGTCATGCTGTATAAAGCGTGGTAAATGTGCCACGGGCACGACACAGGATGATTATAAATGATTTAGGGTACGTTATGTAGTGCTTATGAAGACCTTATGAATGCTCTAACACACTTCTATAAGTTACTGTTATTGTAAAGTGTAAAGGACCATGGATTAACAGTGATATGCACAAACAGGCAGACTTCTCAGAGAATTAAACACTAAAGTCGCGACTTCATACATGAGAAGGTATCTGGAAGCGGTGGGCCACAGCAACAGAAAAAGGCACGTACCTTTTGCTCAGCTGTCATGGTGAGGCTCGTTAGGCGACAGGTCATGTTCCCCAGGCTCTTCTCAAAGGCTGCCACCAGGTGAGCCTGCCAACACAGAGGTCAGAGTTCAACACAGACAACAAAAGCACCGGACGGGTCATTAAAGTAGGCATAAAGAGAAAACGTTAAATTTGCAAATTTTCTGTCACATTTTCCTGAAGTCCTATAAATATACCATTCTCTGTAGGTGGAACAACCTCTAACCAGGTGGATTCAAGATGATCCACAAACACACATTGAGCACACAGTGTGGAAAATCCATCGTTAGATAGCCACTTAAACATGTAGAAGAAGAATCGACGCGACCTGAGGGTGTAGGCTATTTTTTCTCTCGCCCTCTTCATGTTCCCTCGTGTTTCTCATGAGTCATCACTCTCCCAAGGGACCCTCAGCTCTGATAGACTGAGTCAAGTCATCCCTCTGTTGAACCACCAGCGCTGACTGACTGGCTGGACGATCATGTTTATTTCTGTATCTGAACCAAAACACTAGGAACATTCCCCCTAGTTACAGCTTGCACTTTACCATGGCAACGCTGAGCCTGCTGCATGCTAACCACTCCCCCTCTGGTCCAGGGTGATAACTTGTGGGTTATGAACTGGAAGTTAACATGAGGAGGTCCAAAGAAGACATGACGCACAGAACTTGTACTACAGAAGAAGTGGTAGCTACACCACGTCTGCTCTTCTGAAAGCTGTGAACCTTCACTTTCTCTGAAGACAACAGCAGCAGCAACAACAACATCCATGATTAGGACTGATTTTCACAGCCAACTGGTGATTTGAACATGCACAAAAACACAGCTTAACCCAGACCTAAAGCAAAGTGAAAAGTGGGCATATCTTCTTGTACACAGGTCAGGGAAGGTTTAGCATTGCTTTAACGGCGCCTGAGTTATTTTTTCACCTGAAGAAACACCGGCGACAAACTGAAGGGTGCCAAATGTTTAGCAGCATGACACCACCTGCTGCACTGAGCCTGATGGAAGTAAAGCTCCATGAAAATAGGATAGCACCGTGAGGGATAGTGTGTGTGTGTGTGTGTGTGTGTGTGTGTGTGTGTGTGTGTGTGGGGGGGGGGGGGGTGATAAGTCCTCACCTAAAAAAAATACAAGAATAGTAATTGTGTGTGTGCATGTGTGTGACAGAGAGAGAAACAGACAGAACAGTGTGAGCTCACACCCACGCACCTCCACAGCATGGAGCCTCAGACACCTGTCAGGACCAGTGAGTCACACAGAGCCAGGCAGCGTGCCCACAGATAAGAAAATCTCAGCTCAGCAGGGCGGAGGAGTAGCAACACAGTAATCACAGTCCTACACCAATAAGCCAACACCACCATATTGGTCCTCTTCTCTCCTCTCTGGCTGAATTGCATATAACCTTTGCAAAATGTCATCCGTCCAATCCCATCAGCCCCCTCCATCATGTGACATACACCCACTGCGGCTGCCCACCTGTCCGCCCTGTGGGTAGGGCTGTGAAGCTTCCCACGCATCCCGCGGCTGGCCTTTGGCCTTGCGACCCCTGCCCTGGGGCCTCTGCTGGGAGCCGGGGTAGTGGTTGAGGGGTGGCCAGACCAGCGAACTGGCCAGAGAGCTGCCCCTACTACTACTGCTGCTGCCCAGTGTCGACGCCATCCTCAGAGCCCTCTCTGCTCTACCCATCCACACTCACTCTCACACACACACAGCAGCATGACTGCTGTAGAACAAGCCAGCACAGACGGCTAGATATACTAATTCCCAAATCCCCAAAGAGAAAGGCACAAAAAGAGGTAGAGGGGAGGGGATAAGAGGGAGAGGGAGGGCAATCTAGAGAGGAGAGAAAGGGGTGAGAGAGGGAAAAGAGTGAGAGAGGGAAAGGAATGAGAGACGGAAAGGAAACAGAGAGATTGACGGAAGGTGAAGGAAGGAAAATTAGGGTAAGGTTGGTAGGTAAGTAGAGCGCAGAGATATAAGCCCACCTCTTAAACCCACTTTAATGATGGCCAAGGCATGGAATGGAATCTCTTCTGAGGAGAAAATAAAAACCTCACAGTACAATACCAAGACGCTTCTACAACGCTTGTTCTTTTTAATCCTTTTTCCAGGATGCTGGTTTTTCTCATTCGACTTTGTTCTAATCAAAGAAAACCCAAACAAACATGAAATAGATTGACATGGACGTGGGAGAGCTTCTCAAACCATATGTGACTACACACATACAACTGTCTGCCTGATGTGGCGGCCATTTTAGCTACAAATCAGGCCAGACTGACCTGCTAGGAGCATGCTGAATGTGACACAACGAATAGTCCTTTATTAAATATATTCCTTATTCCAAAAGGTCAAAATATTCATTTCCATGTTAACATATTACAAAGACAGTGAGCAGATACAGTAAATGAACGTCTTCCATACAGTACATTAGTGTCCCGTATAGCTCAGCTGGTGGAGCACAGCGCTTGCAACTCCAGGGTTGCGGGTTTGATTCCCACAAGGGACAAGTCGGAAAATGTATGCACACTACTGTAAGTCGCTCTGGATAACAGCGTCTGCTAAACGACTGAAATGGAAATGTGATTAGGGTCAATCTACGATGACGTCAATCAGCAGACACCACACTCACAGCTCTTCTCATTCGTTCAATGACAAAACAGAGCCTCACTCTAAGTGGGATTTATATTTAATCAGCCATTCAAGAGAACATGACTGTAAACAAACAGTATGCACCTGCTGAAGATGCAGTATCTCATGGGCCATGAAGCTTGGGTACCAGACACCATCTGGTACCAGACACCATCCGGTACCAGACACCATCCGGTACCAGAGAGAGTGTATGGGTCTGGCGGGGATGACATTTCGACTATGACACCCACTACTGGAACAGATTGGGATCAGGAGCCCAGGAAAGGCATAGTTGAAATGTCACCCCCGCCAGACCCATACACTCTCTCTGGTACCGGATGGTGTCTGGTACCGGATGGTGTCTGGTACCGCATGGTGTCTGGTACCCAAGCTTCATGGCCCATATTGTGCATTGGGACAACATTTCTCTCCCGGGACTCCAGTGGTTGAAACATGCACTGCAGCATTGATTAAGGCAGCGTTTTTGGTGCTGTAAGCTGATTTGTCTGGGAGAGATACTGCATCTTCAGCAGGTGCATACTCTATGTTTGCAGTCATGTTCTCTTGAATGGCTGATTAAATATAAATCCCACTTAGAGCGAGGCACCTCATGCCTTTCCTATATACATATATATATATATATATACATATATATATATATATATATATATATATATATATATATATATATATATATATATATATATATTCAAGGGTTTTTCTTTATTTTTACTATATTCTACATTGTAGAAAATATATATATAGTGAAGACATCAAAACTATGAAATAAGACATATTGAATCATGTAGTAACCAGTTTCTTCAAAGTAGCCACCCTTTGCCTTGATGACAGATTTGTACACTCTTGGCATGGGTGGGCATAGGCCTACCCACTGGGGAACCAGGCCCAGCCAATCAGAATGAGTTTTACCCCACAAAAGGGCTTTATTACAGACAGAAATACTCCTCAGTTTCATTAGATGCGGTTGTGAGCCCGGTTGGACGTGCTGCCAAATTCTCTAAAACGACATTGGAGGCAATGTATAATAGATAAATGAACGTTCAATTCTCTGGCAACAGCTCTGGTGGATATTCCTACAGTCAACATGCCAATTGCACGCTCCCTCAAAACTTGAGACATACACTACCTTTCAAAAGTTTGGGGTAACTTAGAAATGTCTCTGTTTTTGAAAGAAAAGCATATTTTTTGTCCATTAAAGTAACATCAAATTTTTCAGAAATACAGTGTAGACATAGTTAATGTTGTAAATGACTATTGTAGCTGGAAACGGCTGATTTTTAGTGGAATATCTACATAGGCTTACAGCGGCCCGTTATCAGCAACCATCACTCCTGTGTTCCAATGGCACGTTGTGTTAGCTAATCCAAGTTTATCATTTTAAAAAGCTAAAAAGGTTTTCAGCTGTGCTAACATAATTGCAAAAGGGTTTTCTAATGATCAATTAGCCTTTTAAAATGATAAACTTAGATTAGCTAATACAACGTGCCATTTGAACACAGGAGTGATTGATGGTTGCTGATAATGGGCCTCTGTACACCTACGTAGATATTCCATGAAAGAAAATAGTCAGTTTCCAGCTACAATAGTCATTTACAACATTAACTATGTCTACACTGTATTTCTGATCAATTTGATGTTATTTTAATGGACGAAAAATGTGCTTTTCTTTCAAAAACAAGGCATTGTATTGTGTGACAAAACTGCTAATTTTAGAGTGGCCTTTTATTGTCCCCAGCACAAGGTGCACCTGTGTAATGATTATGCAGTTTAATCAACTTCTTGATATGCCACACCTGTCAGGTGGATGGATTATCTTGGCAAAGGAAAAGTGCCCACTAATGGGGATTTAAACAGATTTGTGCACTAAATTTGAGAGAAATAAGCTATTTGTGCATGTGGAAAATGTCTGGGATCTTTTATTTCAGCTCATGAAACATGGGACCAACACCGATGCATTTATATTTCTGTTCAGTATATATACACAAAGGCATCTAAAAAAAACTTTCTCAGAAATTAAACAATGCAACTTTTCTACAAAGACATCTGGGGTCTGTATGAGTCACACAGTGAACACAAAAGCTAGTTGGAAGTTTCTTGGCAGTGTGGTGCCTTAGTGCCTGGAGATGTATAACTCCTCGATCAAAGTCAGAGACCCTGGTGAAGACCCTTTCAGCCTCGCACTTGATCAGACGCTTCACGCAGGGCCCAGCACAGAGAGAGACAGGAGCGCCCATCTCTCCACAGAGACCTGACAGGCTTTGGGTTCCCAGGGTTCTCTCTCACTCTGTATAATACACTTCCTCCCTCCAAACTTGGCTCACAAGCCCCCTCTTTCCCCCCCCCCTCTCTGTTTTGTTGAATCTGCATGTTCTTGCTAGGCCGCTCTATATTGCTGCCCCACTGGATGAGGCTCGCTTCGCAGGACAATTCCCGGTAAACAAGCCGTGTTCGAAAAAAACAACAACCCAGACTTCAAAACATTTCATCAGAAGCTTAAGAAACCTTTGAGTCAGAGAGAGAAAGGGAATTAGTGGGTGTCTAGACTGATTTACATTCAAGGGTTTGGCAAAGGCAGAGTTTCCCCCAAACCTCTCTGACATGCTAGGATGCAAATGAACCACGAAGCAGACGTTTTGACTGCTCAGTGTTTGTTGAAGTAAGAGGCACTTACATTGGCAGACAGCTGAGATGTGAGGGTCGCGACCTTTTCCTGGGAGGCGTCCAACTCTCGTCGCAGCTTCCTGATTTGCTGTTTGGGTGGGGAAAAATGAACAGATTACCATGACGATCACATCTCTCCTAAAAAAACAGGACTGATTGAAAATACAACAGAGCATGCCTATCTTCCGATTCCATCCCTTTAAAAGCAAATCCAAATCTGGTGTACCAGCTGCCTAGTAAACATCCATTTGAAAACATGTAAAGTCTGTCTCATTGCCACAGTATAAAACAATGGGGTGAATGTAAGTGTGAAGGTAAGTGGGGGATTACCGTGGTATTTTGGCCTGTTTGACCCTTGATTGAAAAGAGAAGAATACAATTAACTCTATGATGCATGCTTAGTCCAAACAGAAGATATGGTGAGAGAGATATCTGTTATGATGATGACAAAGCAGCATGTTTCCTCACGGTTAGCAGTTTAAGCCATTAGCCAATATAGGAAAAGGCAATCTCTCACACATAAACAACAGTACAGTCATGGACAAATTAGCCAATAAAAGGGGAAAAAGTGCACAAGCATCTAAACACATTAGGGTAGTTTTCACTTTGGTAACACTTTCTTTAAACCTGACTGGTATAATGCATTTTAAAAAGACTCAACCATGGTTCTAACAAGTAATAAAGCATTATACCTGTGGGCTTTAACTAACGTGCTAATGTAGGGTGCAAACAGAAACAGAAAGTCATTGTAATGAAAGAAAAGCCAGTGATAACTGAATAGGGTGTGAAGTGAAACCACTGAGAAGGATAAAGAGTAGGGTGTATTAATGATGTTTGTCCATGACTGTCAGTATGACATGTGGTAAAGCTCATGTCAAAGTGCTGTTTGGTTATATTCAAATGCCTGGTTGTTTAAAAGACTGGCCAATGACAAGCAATGCACCATAGGGTCAAAGAGATTTGACTTGGACACCAAGTCCAAGGTTATATACACAAGTTTTATGCTCAGGTCCGCCACTGATAGGCCAGAACCTGATTTTGGACGAAGTGGATACATACATCACTGCTCGTGCTTTGATTGTTATCTTTCATTATGGAGATCTGACCGGACCAGACCAGACCAGACAGACAAACAGAGAGACTGACAGACCAGACAGACCAGAGAGACAGACTAGAGAGACAAACAGAGAGACTGACCAGACAGACCAGATAGACCAGTGAGACAGACAGACCAAACGAGACAGACCAGACCAGAAAGACCAGACCAGGCAGACCAGACCAGACAGAAAAACAGAGAGACTGACAGACCAGACAGACCAGAGAGACATACTAGAGAGACAAACAGAGAGACAGACCAGATAGACCAGCGAGACAGACAGACCAGACCAGGCAGACCAGACCAGGCAGACAAACAGAGAGACTGACCAGACAGACCAGATAGACCAGAGAGACAGACAGACAAGACAAGACCAGACCTGACAGACCAGACCAGAGAGACAGACAGGCAGACAAGACAAGACCAGACCTGACAGACCAGACCAGATAGACAGACCAGACCAGACCAGACAGACAAACAGAGAGACTGACCTGACAAACGGACCGACAAACGGACCGACAGACCGACCGACAGACTGACCAGACAGACTGACCAGACAGACAAACAGAGAGACTGACCTGACGGACCGACCAACAGACAGACCGACAGACCAACCGACCGACCGACCGACCGACCAGACTGAGCAGACAGACTGACCAGACTGACCAGTCAGACAGACAGACCAGAGAGACAGACAGACAGACAGACCAGACAGACAGACAGACAGGACAGACAGACCAGATCAGACAGACAGACCAGATCAAACAGATCAGACGACCAAACAGATCAGACGACCAGACAGAGATTAGATAGACCAGACAGAGACCAGACAGACAGACAGGAGACATTTCGTCCCTCACCAAGCCAAGCCTCTTACCTCAGAATGTGCCTTTTCCTCTGTCTGTTTGGGAGAGAAGACATGTCGTTAAGATGTGCAGGAAAAAGCCATGTTGTATGAACAATGATTCACTTCTGACAGCTTCTTTATGGATGCAATGAATGCCCATTGTCATAATGAGTAGATCATTGGGGTTGAGCTTTTGATGGAGTATGATGCAGGAGCCAAAAGGCCATAGATGACGCCCGGAAGTGAAAGCAAATGCTAAGGCAGCTCTTAACACATCAAATTAAATCAAATCAAATGTTATTGGTCACATACACATATTTAGCAGATGTTATTGCGTGTGTTGGGAAATCGTTGACTGTGGTGTCATTTCAAGTCAGGTCTGACTGTACTAAGAACTTACAGAACGTTTGATTTTGGCCAATCAAGTCATATGTAATCGATGTGGCAGGGATAATTAACATAATACATTGTATGTATGTATTGCAATATATACACACTGGTAACATTGCACACAAGTAACATTGGTTGTTTTTTTTCACACCAACCAAAAACCTGTGTGAACATCTGCCACATTCAACCAGCATCAGAGCATGTGGTGGGCATACAAACACGTTGTCTGTGTGGTGTGGAGAGATCCTAGCTGACAGCATCATAGTCTTTACCTTGGCCAGAAAGGAAAGAACCTGGAAGTAAGAAAACGTGGGTTCAAGCTGCTGCAATGGGAAACCATGGCAACCCAACACTTTGCACTGCCCTGAAAACAGGGTGCCAAACTTTTGTGTAAGCCAAGCATTCTCATTGGTTATCATCTATGGCCTTTTGATTGACATCTATATGTTTTGTCTATCTTTATATTGTTGGGCTGAATGATTGGTGTTGTAATGACTTTGGGAAAATGTGTCATGATACTTTTATCATAGTGTTCTTCGTAGGAGATTTTAATAAAATTGCTCTTTGTCAGTCGTGTTTATCAGGGTCGTGCTCATTAGGGCGCATCGCAGCAAAACGCTTTGCAACGGAAAACGAAAACAAATGTTTCTCATAGGACAGGCTGAAATAGTACCTCCCCGTTTCACAACGTTTTCTGCCTACTGAACACGCCCCAGGTGTTGAGTGATAACAGATGAGATTAAACAAAACTGATGACTAGATAATGCCAAAGATGAGAAGAAATGATAAAATAGCAAACAGAAAAGTATGATGAAATTCAAATCATAACTGACATAACTATTATAGTAATGGAAACAAATAAACATGAAATTACAATTAAAATATTAAAATATGAACACAACCAAACATCAACACAATGAAATGAAGAATAAACAATAACTGCATGCTGTCTTTCTGCCCCATAGGAATACTTTCAGAACAAGTCTCTGAAATCAGTGAAAGTCTAAACTCGTCTCGAGGCCTTTCTAGAACTTTCTGCTGGGGAGGAAAGAGGTGGAGAGCGCCAGTAATTGATTATCTTCCTCAACTGATCTGTCTTCTCATTGAGTTTGATTGCAGCTGGAGTGTTGCCCGTTGCCCCAAAAAAACACCTTCACCAAGCTTGAATTTGCCTAAATCATCTTGGATGCACTGCTAAAATATAAAAATGTATGATATATTTAAGTATTAAGGTCCAAGGAGGTGTGGTATATGGCCAATATACCACGGCTAAGGACTGTTCATAGGCAAGATGCAATGTGGAGTGCCTGGACACAGCCCTTAGCCGTGGTATATTGGCAATATACCACAAACCCCCGAGGTGTGTTATTGCTATTATAAACTGGTTTCCAACATAATTAGAGCAGTAAAAATAAATGTTTCGTCATACCTGTGGTATACGGTCTCATATACCACGGCTGTCAGCCAATCAGCATTCAGGGCTTAAACCACCCAGTTTATAAAGCCATTCGTACACCGATCTATTATTGAAGAATGTAACTTATAAAGTACAACTGTTCTACCCCATCATAACCCCAAATATGTTTCAAAATATTACTCTGATTTCATGGACTCTGTCCTTGCATCCATAACACAATCTTTGTATTTGAGAGTGGTTACATTTCTCCAGCCTTATAGCAAAAAAGTGGCAGGGCTGTCGTTTGCTGAAAAATGTATTACATATTGTCTCCTAAAATAATTCTAGGCTAATGACACCAATTAACTGGGATCACACACAGCACCCATGGCTGCCATAAGCATGATTGTCTAAATGTTTGTTTGTGTGTTTGGAGAAAACAATGCAACTTACCGCAGAGTACAGGGATGAGGTGCTGGAGACCAGCGACAGTGAGGATCCATGGACTAGAGAGAGACAGAGAAAGAGAGCGAGCGAGAGAGAGTGAGAGAGAGCGAGAGAGCGTGAGAGCGAGTGAGGAATTAAGAGAACATAACCTGTGGTCCTGTAAATAGCACCATCTCATTTGCATGTAAAAGTACCATTCTAATGGTATGTGAGTGGCTGTGTACTAATGAAGTACTCGTTTGGATAATTCAAAGGGCTAGTCTTTGACTAGTAACATTACTTTCAAGTGGCACTGTCACGTTACCAAAATGTTAACTGAAACACCAAACTTGTCTTTAAAAAGGTAAGCAGATAAAAGCCGGGTTCCTAGTCCGGGGAATGTTGAGCTTCAGTCTGAGAGCTCCACCCTGACTATCACTTCTTCTTGGTCTAAGCAGAGTCCCACAGACAAGTTAATAATATATATATAATATATATATATATATATATATATATATATATATATATATATATATATATATATATATATATGCCATCAAGCAGACTACTGTAAGTCCCTTTTTATCCACAGTAGTAGTGGCAGCAGCGGGAATCGGAAACCTGCAATCCGGGTGTTGCTAGCGCCCTGCTCTACCAACTGAACCACACAGGACCACAGTCTGGGCCTACCTTCGTCGGTGCTGTCCCTGAAGGAGCCAGAACGGCTCATACCTCGGGGTCTGTCCTCCAGAGAGGTGGCGCTGCCCCCCAGGTGGGCTTCTCCATACAGGTCAAAAGAGTCCTGGGCAGGGATGCTGTTGGAGCGACTCATACTGCTGGGTCCTGGCAGGTTGTAGGGTGACAGGTTGGTGGGGCTCACTGGGGGAGAAAACACACACACATGCACAAACAGGTTGGAGTAGTGGTATTTGAAGTAGTGATATTTGGAGTAGTGATATTTGGAGTAGTGCTTACGCAGGTTGGAGTAGTGGTATTTGGAGTAGTGCTTATGCAGTTTGGAGTAGTGGTATTTGGAGTAGTGGTATTTGGAGTAGTGGTATATGGAGTAGTGCTTACGCAGGTTGGAGTAGTGGTATTTGGAGTAGTGCTTACGCAGGTTGGAGTAGTGGTATTTGGAGTAGTGCTTATGCAGTTTGGAGTAGTGGTATTTGGAGTAGTGGTATTTGGAGTAGTGGTATATGGAGTAGTGCTTACGCAGGTTGGAGTAGTGGTATTTGGAGTAGTGCTTACGCAGGTTGGAGTAGTGGTATTTGAAGTAGGGCTTACGCAGGTTGGAGTAGTGGAATTTGGAGTAGGGCTTACGCAGTTTGGAGTAGTGGTATTTGGAGTAGTGCTTATGCAGTTTGGAGTAGTGGTATTTGGAGTAGTGGTATTTGGAGTAGTGGTATTTGGAGTAGGGCTTACGCAGGTTGAAGTAGTGGTATTTGGAGTAGTGGTATTTGGAGTAGGGGTTACACAGGTTGAAGTAGTGGTATTTGGAGTAGTGGTATTTGGAGTAGTGCTTACGCAGGTTGGAGTAGTGGTATTTGGAGTAGTGGTATTTGGAGTAGGGCTTACGCAGGTTGAAGTAGTAGTATTTGGAGTAGTGGTATTTGGAGTAGTGGTATTTGAAGTAGCGATATTTGGAGTAGTAGTATATGGAGTAGTGCTTACACAGGTTGGAGTAGTGGTATTTGGAGTAGTGCTTGCGCAGGTTAGAGTAGTGGTATTTGAAGTAGGGCTTACGCAGGTTGGAGTAGTGGTATTTGGAGTAGGGCTTACGCAGTTTGGAATAGTGGTATTTGGAGTAGTGGTATTTGGAGTAGTGCTTACGCAGGTTAGAGTAGTGGTATTTGAAGTAGGGCTTACGCAGGTTGGAGTAGTGGTATTTGGAGTAGTGGTATTTGGAGTAGTGCTTATGCAGGTTGGAGTAGTGGTATTTGGAGTAGTGGTATTTGGAGTAGTGGTATTTGAAGTAGGGCTTACGCAGGTTAGAGTAGTGGTATTTGGAGTAGGGCTTACGCAGTTTGGAGTAGTGGTATTTGGAGTAGTGGTATTTGGAGTAGTGCTTATGCAGGTTGGAGTAGTGGTATTTGAAGTAGGGCTTACGCAGGTTGGAGTAGTGGTATTTGGAGTAGTGCTTATGCAGGTTGGAGTAGTGGTATGTGAAGTAGGGCTTACGCAGGTTGGAGTAGTGGTATTTGCCGGTGCTTGTGCATGCAACTCCAGGGGGGGAGAGAGGGGACTGACTCCCCGTGTCCTGTAACCCTCCAGTGGAGTGAGAGCGCAGCCACTCCTTCCCCTCCTCATGGGACGTCTGTCTGGATGAGGGAGGGTACCTAGAGAGGACAGGGTACACGTCAACTAGTGGCACCACTGATTCAACATGGCGTCTATTGAACCATGCAACTGCATTATCTACATAACACATGACTGGAGTGTGGTGAAAAATATATTCACTAACTCATGCATAGTTATGTACGTACACACAGTGCTTGACTTTGACTAAAATAGGTGCCGGCACTCTGTTTATATATAAGTGCCGGTACTCTGTTCATATATAGGTGCCGAAACGCCACAATATAATTAAGTTAATATTCTAAAAGAGGTGCTGGACCTCAAGCAGTATAACGTTGGAGGGAGGTGGAAGAGTTCTGGTGTGTTCCGGCCCAAGTCAAGCACTGTGGACACAGACACACACACATCCACCCACACACAGGCACGGCCACCCATCCCACCGATGTGCAAGCATGCACCCACACACACACGATCAAAGACACTCGCTTTACACTCGGTCAAAGACACTGACAGCCTTTACTCTCCTCATCTCTAGCGGTTCCTAGCGGGGGGAAGAGTTATCTAAGTGATTGGTAGGCAGCCATGTTTAATCCTTAAAGGAAGATAATTGAGTTCAAGCTCATCCTTTCAACACTGAAGCTCATAACAGACTGTCTGTCATACTAATACCCCACTCTGAATTCTTTCAGACGAAGAAAGGTACACTGATTGACATCTAATGCCAGTAAAAGGTATTGAATGATATATCATGTGCAGATGTCTGCATGTTCAACTTCAAATCAAATTGTCTATTTTGCACATAATTGTCCATTGATTTTGAATTCCACTTGGAGTTCAGAGGAGAGAACGTTCAATCAGAGTATGTTTTGAAGTCTGCTTAATGTGAATTTAAAACTGAGCATTGGACACATGAATATCATGGCCATTTAGCTATTATCTGGCTTGAAAAAAGGCAATTTGTTGCTTTGAATCCCACTGGGCTCGAAAAAAAGGCAGGGACAAGAAATACAACCCAGTCCTAAACTGCTGAGTGGCTTCTGAGATCAATAGAAATAAACTACTAAAGGGAAAATGCCTCCACGCCTGCTGTGAAAGTACAGTTAAAAGGAAATACGTGTTCTTTCTGTGTTGTTAAACATCCTCTTAGCATTACATGCAGTGAATTCTAAAAGGTTGCAGGACTCCTACTCAACGTAGAGATTCACTCTCTACTGCAGTCTAATAAAGACAAATATCAAACCCTGGGTAGGAGCCTGGATTTGTTGCAGTGCTTTTTGCAGACAGAGTATTTGGGTAGAAAAAGCCATTTGCCGCAGTGCTTTTTGCAGACATAGTATTTGGGTAGAAAAAGCCATTTGCCGCAGTGCTTTTTGCAGACAGTAATTGGGTAGAAAAAACCATTTGTTGCAGTGCTTTTTGCAGACAGAGTAATTGGGTAGAAAAAGCCATTTGTTGCAGTGCTTTTTGCAGACAGTAATTGGGTAGAAAAAACCATTTGTTGCAGTGCTTTTTGCAGACAGAGTAATTGGGTAGAAAAAGACATTTGTTGCAGTGCTTTTTGCAGACAGAGTAATTGGGTAGAAAAAGCCATTTGCCGCAGTGCTTTTTGCAGACAGAGTAATTGGGTAGAAAAAGCCATTTGCCGCAGTGCTTTTTGCAGACAGAGTAATTGGGTAGAAAAAGCCATTTGTTGCAGTGCTTTTTGCAGATAGAGTAATTGGGTAGAAAAAGCCATTTGTTGCATGGTGGTGTGATAGGGGCTGAATCCCAAATGGAACCATATTCCATAATGCACTCTCTTTGAGCATATTTATATGGACCCAGGTCAAACGTAGGGCACTATATATAGGGAATAGGGTGCCAATAGTGTGCCACACTTTCTAGTGTTGAGGGTCTGGACACGTTTTCAGTCATTAGATAGGACAGGAGTATTGGAAACTTGAATTAAAATGGATGCCCTGGCTTGGCCTACAGTCAACGAGGAGGAAAAAAAGTACAAAAAGAGCCTGGATATAGCTATTCAGAATCCACTAGACTACATGGGATCATTGACTTCAGGCACCTGTAATCTGTGAGGAACTGTGGAGTGCCCAGAGGAAGAACAGTTACTAATAGTCTACCTCTAGAAGAGAATTCTTCAACAGGATTTGTACAGCAATTGAAGCCTTTTATGAGGTGAAACTAAATTGTCACTCCCATTAATATTTTCAATTTTCAATGTGCCAAACCCTCATCGGCTAAATCTCCTGAGACAAATGTCAAGCAAAATACTAACGTCATTATGTAACACTGCTTTCCTACACCAACATGACATTAGACACAACATGTGATTTTGTCAGTTAGAAAGATATGTATGAATAACTTGTGAGAATGAATGAAAAGACAAAACAAGGAAACACCAAAAGGACAACGCATGAGTGATGAGTTACCTCAGTCCCTTTTTGGGGAGTGTGTTTCTGTCAAGAGGCATGCTGTTAAGACACAGAGAACGAAAAACATTAGAATTACCTACAGGTGTAGGATCTTAATTTGATCACCCTGTTGTCGCACAGCAGGAAATGTAATCTTGTAGTGTACTGTATTTGAGGTTTAAAAAGGCTTCTAAAGTCTGTAATTTCCACTTTGATGGAGGATTATTTTCCTGATGTGAGAAACTGGTCAAATTAAGATCCTACATTTAAAAGATCATGATGCCATGGATTCAATTCACATCTATTGATTGATAGAACACATATACTGTCTAAAGTGAGAATGCTAAAGGACAATCACTACAATGGGCAACGTTACCCAAGAAACAGACATACAGAAAGCACACATTAAACCAAACATTTGGGTTAGTTTGATACTCTCAATTTAGACAACAATCTGTGAATGAAGGAAATATTACAAACCGCTATGACAACATTGAGCTATACTGAAAGGACAAGATGAGCATGACGTTGTATTCCATACATCCATCCATTTTCAAAGTGTCTGTACATTGATGGCTGTGTGTCAGAGATGGCTGGTGTGATAAGATATAGGAGGGCGTGCTCATTGTAATGGCTGGAATGGAATAAATGGAACGGAGTGAAACACGTAGCTTCCCTGTGTTTGTTGTGTTTGATATCGTTCCCTTCATTCCAACCATTACAATATCTTTTCCCATCAGCCACCACTGATGTACATGTTACACCCGCTGGTCTGAAACAAACTACCCACAGAAACCTAATGGAGTTACGTTGTTCCACATTGGGACTCACCCCTCAGAAAGCGTGGACTTGACGCTGGCCGTGCGGGTGACTTTGGGGCCGTGGTGGTGCCCCAGCAGCAGGTCGATGGACTCGGAGCTGGTGTGCAGACTGGTCATGCTCTGGCAGCTCAGTGTGTCCTTACTGCCAGAGCATGCCGAGGAGCTGCTGAGGTTGGTGGGCCAGGGACGGGCGTTGGAGGGCAGCGAGAGGCCTGACGCCGGGCTGGAGGCAGGCGAATCAGTGCCCAGGTCAGGGGCCTTGCCATAAAGTGGGCTGCTAGCCCCGCTCTGCCCGCCCGCGCTGCCCAGGCTCCCCGTGCCCGAGGAGGGAGAGTCCAGGCTGGCCTGGCGCACCAACGTGCCATGAGGGCTGCCCAACGCAGAGGGGCACTTGCCTGAGTCGGGTGTGCCTGGGGTACTGGCCTTGCTGCTGGCTTTGGTGCCAAACAACCTGGGAGAGAGAGAAAGAGATGGTTCCATTCACTCACAGACTAACTATGGCAATCATGATCCCCTCATAGACTGAACAAACTCAGTCTCTAGGTTCAGAACTAGGTTGTTTGATATAGAACAGTATTACAATATCAACACTGCCCCTCCCCTATCTTCATCACCTTTAGCAAATATCTCATAAGCCTACCATATTCTTCTTCATAGACACTATGAAGAAGTACACCTTCCCTACTGCCTCTGTTAGAGTATGAGTGCATCCCAAATGGCACCCTATTCCCTATATATTGCACTACTTAGTACACTACTTTAGACCAGAGCCCTATGGGAATAGGGTGACAGTTGAGACGACGGAGCTCCCAGTGATTTTAATTCAGACAGCTGTGGTTAAGACATGCCTTGTGAGCGCACCTAACTAATGAGACAGGGGTTCACGAACAGAATAGCTTTCCCAATGTCAGTTAATCAGTTTAGCCTGACCTGAATGGCAAATCATCTACCGTTCATCTTGAGAGAAATGCCATCAGTTTCTGTGATGACCTCTACCGAACAGCAGGGGGCAACCTCTGCCTCCCCGACTCTAAAGCCCAACGAACAAACTCAGACCAATGTTTCTGTGCTGGGTTATGATTTAGTGTCTTATTACCTTATTAAAAAAAATAATAATAAAAAAAAAAAAAATATATATATATATATATATATATATGAGAGACTTTGGAATGCTAATTCTGCGCCGCTTCAGAGAAGAAGTGAACTTCTACCTGTAATTCTGACAGCACCAATGAACACCTCTATCTATCAGTAGCATCTTGGAGCTGAGAAATATTGTACCTCACAAACAACACTTCATTATTCTGTGGTGGCCTCGAGCACGCAGTCGGTGAGAGTGCCTAGGGAACAACAAGCTCCCTCCACCTTTATAATAGAGATGAAAAATGGCAGCTGCTTGGCTAGGCTACCAAGCTCTTTTATGATTGCAGGAGAAACCAAGTGAGCAGTGTTGACTGACCTGCGGAAGGTAGGCGAGGCGATGTCCGGGTACTTGGACCCTGGTTGCCTGAGGCCAGACTGGCCCGTGGAGGTGGGGCTGGACTTGGGGGAGGTGGATAAACCTGCTGGGTCCTGGTCCGACACCGCCACTTTCTCCTTGTCTGTCTGGTTGATGGTGATGGGGACAGGGCTTGAGCGCCCCGAGCCCACCTTCCCAGCATCCCTTCGCTTGGTCCCCGTTCCTCCGGCCGACTTGCCGCTGACATTGGAATCGATGCTGCTGGAACTGGTGCGGTGGCCGCTGCGCCCCACCACCCCCCCGCTGGAGGACTTGGCCGGCCGGGGCAGAGAGCGGTACTGGAGGGGCACCTTGGAGCCTCCGCAGCCCATCAGCACCCCATCGTCCTGGGGCTGGGAGCCGTCCAGGCTGGTCTTACGGCCTCCGCTGATCCCTGTCCCCTTGCCGATAGCTGAAGACTTGGGCACCTTCCCCAGGGTGGCGGAGCCACTGGTCAGGGTGGCACCGCTGGACGTGATGAGGGCACCGGAGGGGGGGCTGGCCATCTTTTTATAGCCGAACGACCCAGTGGTGGGGGGGCGGGCAATGCCCGAGGGGGGTTTCTTGCCCTCGTCGCCACTACTTTTGCCGGCGTCGGAGGGCGAGCGCTGGATGCCAGCGGTCTTGGCGGGGGCCTTGCATTTCTCTGAGGCCTTGGCGTCATCAGTTTTACCTGTCGATACAAAGGCCAGTCATTAACAAGCTGGCAAACACCTTCCCCTCTGCAAACTGCTGGGGTACTGAATAATTTAGTTAGGATCGAGCAGAGGGGAGACGGACCTCGCAGCTTATTGGTAAATAACGGGACTCATCTTCATCATCACCTGTAGGGCTACAGGGCAGGTGTGCCAAATGACTTTATACTTCGCTAACATTTTACAACTCTTTTCACAAAGCTCAGCTAAAATAGAAAGCTATACTAATCCAAACATGAGGAGACTTGCTGAGAAAACCAAAACACGATGGAGAAAAAGATAAAGTAGAACGGAGAAACACCAAACATTACCGATGGCCTCAAAGGGCAACGACACTGGTTTCCTAATGAATAATCTGATTGGCCGAAATCTTTGACCCTGTTATTTAATCAATGTCAAACTGGAACACATCAACAAATGAAATTCACTTATAAATGAAGCTAGGATGGACATTTCCTGGTTCAAATATCAACCAGACAGGCAGGCCTACTGGACAACTTATTTGTATTGCTTTTAAATCTTTTTAATGACTTTTAATCTTATTAACACTTTGTTCTAGCTAGCTATTTGTGTAGGTAGCTATCAAGTAAACACAATGATAGAGAATAATCTACACCACCAGCCATCCTCAGTTAGACATGGGCCCTGTTCAAATAGGACAGAAATACATCCTTCCTAGAAGTAATCACAGATCTGAATTGGTGAACGTGATACGGCAGTAACCTTGGATACACCGATACAATAATTTATACTGTAGATCTATGCTCACCTCAAGACAACAAGGAAGGAAGGAAGCATTTCTACAGTATTCCAACAGGGCCATGGTAGAATGAAATAAGCAAGGTCTGAAGTAGGTCGAAGGGCGGGTCCTACCAGGGGTTTTGAGAGTGGCACTGGTGCCTTTGGTCCGGGGGGGCGTGATGCCCACCTGGGCAGTCATACCCCTCCTCCAGGAGCCAGTCTGGGACATGGGTAGGCCCGTCTTCTGCCCGGGATCCTCGCCGCACTGCCCCGCTGGCGAGGAAGCAGAGTAGGAGGAGGAAGGCTTCCACTTTGAGCCGGGCTCCATGCTGACATCCAGCTCCTCGTCCACCTTCTTCAGATCTTCAGCTCCGGCCCAGCTGCTGCTGACCTCCTGCTCCACATGCTGGTGTGTATCCGCCTGGGACAGTAACCCACACACCTTTATTTTAGTATCCTTGTGGTGACCAAAACATTTATTCCCATTCAAAATCCTATTTTCCATTACCCTAAACTTAACCCCTAACACTAAAATAGGCTTTTTCCTTGTTTTACTATCCTTATGAGGACTTCTGGTCCCCACTAGGATAGTAAAACAAAACCACACGCACGCACGCACGCACGCACGCACGCGCACACACACACACACACACACAATACAGTATGAGTAAGCCACCTGACAGATGGTGAACCCTCCCTCACTAACCACACCAACAGTCTCTTAAGAGATCAATCTGTTGAGGTTTCCACAAGGCACACATACTTGGCTATTTTTACCATGCTCCCTGAACACTGCACAAGGAGTGGGTTCCGCTGTACATTTCCTTGGCTTTCTCTCTTGAAAGTCAAGGAAAACAAAGTAAATAGCTTCATTTCCAGACTACAGTGATATACCTCATTGTTACACATACTCAAAAAGTATGACAGACATGTCCCTGTTTTAATTGAAGCAAGTGCAAAGACAGTGATGCTTCAGTATCATTACTCACAGTTAGTTCAATGTCTGGTAGCATGGATATGCTCTATTCTTGTTAATTTATAAGAGAATAAACAAGAGATAGGCTCTATGGGTCGTTCTGGCTCAGACAAGCCTACTTCCTTCATTTACACTCCATGGTGTACTGTACCTGGGCTGCCTTGTTCTTGCGTGGTGACGATGTGACAGCGGGGTAGGTGGGCGTGTTCAGATCGTCTGTGCTGATGTTATCTACAGTGTCACTGAGACCGCTGCTGACCGAACTGCTGTCATCCCAACTACCAGAGAGAGAGAGAGATGGGGTGTCAGAGATGAGTGATAAAGACAGAAGCCATCCATCTTTCCACCATATCAATCTTTCATTCCATTTTGTCATCCCTCCACAAATACCAACAATCCTCTCCTTCACCCTTCCAGTAACCCTTCAGGTAAACTTAGAAACGTGCATCTCTGCACCGTGTAAAAGAGAAACCCTTTCCAACCTGCAGGTAATGCACTCTGTGTAGGGTGAAGTTGCCCCTAGCCACTGATCTTGAGTCAGTTTTGCATTTCCCTGACTAATGGTTAACTTTATGATTGGTGGAGGGGAAGGTGATCCTAGATTTGTACCTAGGGGAAGGGAAACTTCACCCTGAGGTGCACTATGCATTGTACCTGCATCTGGCTTCCTATCACGCTGCCTTAATGAAACCTACCCAGTCCCCAGGGAACCAGGAGATATGCCGGAAACAAGCAATCTCTGTCGTGTGTGGGGATTCGCTCAATTTCCAATCACCTCCTCCCATCTATCACTGTTGTTGATCATTCATCCTCTCTAATTAGTACATTGAGTGGCGGTGGCCCTCTTTAAATCTTCATTAGGCTATTGACTTCTGCGTATTGTGTATCCTGGGATAATTTCTCAACAAATCCAATTTATTTATGAAGCTTTTTTTACATCAGAAGATGTCACAAAGTGCTTATGCAGAAACCCAGGCTAAAACCCCAAACAGCAAGCAATGCAGATGTAGAAGCACGGTGGCAAGGAAAAACTCCCTGGAAAGGCAGGAACCTAGTGGAGATTATAAGAGTACATGGCCATTAAGGCCACATCACTCTTCATGATGTTCAAACATTCATAGATGACCAGCAGGGTCAAAACATGACTATATATGTGATGTATGGATCAGGACTGTATATGTGATGTATGGATCAGGACTGTATATGTGATGTATGGATCAGTACTGTATGTGTGATGTATGGATCAGGACTGTATATGTGATGTATGGATCAGGACTGTATATGGGATGTATGGATCAGGACTGTATATGTGATGTATGGATCAGGACTGTATATGGGATGTATGGATCAGGACTGTATATGGGATGTATGGATCAGGACTGTATATGGGATGTATGGATCCGGACTGTATATGGGATGTATGGATCAGGACTGTATATGGGATGTATGGATCAGGACTGTATATGTGATGTATGGATCAGGACTGTATATGTGATGTATGGAACATGTTAGCATTACATCATTAGATGGTTTTGACTTTCTTATCAGGCATCGGTTCAAATACTATTTAAAATCTTTCCAATACTTTGAGTGTTTGTTTGAGCCTGGCTGGAGTGTGGGTGGGTGGCTTTTTCAGTTTTTAAACTATTCTATCGGTTCCATTGCGTCAGGCAAGCGGAATCAAGCCCAGATAAAGTGTTTGAAATGATTTCAAATAGTATCTGAACACTGGTCTAGTTATTATGCAGGTGATGTACCCAGAACCCCTAAACAAAGGCCATATGGTTCAACCAGTGATCATTTCTGCACACGCTGTTTAATTACCACAGCTCCAGAGATTGGGGATCTCCAGAAATATGTTTCAGTCATGTCCAATTCCATTTTCTCTTATCACACCTAATAAATCCCCCTCAATAATAATGTATTAGTTCTCTCTCCGTCTCAGGCTCATGCACTCACACACACACACACACACACACACACACACACACACACACACACACACACACAGTGGATGGTTGCCATGACAATCTGTGTATGTATCTCTAGCATGAATTAACATTCGGAATCTGATCACCTCACTAAAGCTAGAAATTGAGTCTCAGAGGAAAATGCAGCCAATTTGATCCAGCATAGCTACAGTCATACATACAGGGAACTAAAGAAATACGACAAATGAACCAACAACGTGTGGGAACCTCACCGACTGTCTAAGAGGGGAGAGAGGAGAGGATTTAACCTGCTCAAGGACATGAAACAATAAACCCTGAAGTATTGTCGTCTCAATTCAATCATATGTGACTGAGCAACTGTCCTCTACCACATATGGGAGATGACATACCAGAGATGACAGATCAGAGGTGACAGATCAGAGATGACTTCCAATCCCTTAGAAAAGTGAATCAGTTCTCATTGCTAGGATAGTTTGCTAATTCCATTTTAGTTGAGTGAACATTACTTCTCCCCTGACATCTATAACTCATCCAAGACAAAGCTGAAACCCAAAGACAGGCTCAAAAGGAGAAAGTAATGGGTGTTGGGAGAGATGTGTGGGTGTTCCTCTGAAAGATATAACAGTGTGGACATGCACGGGTGCGTTCTCCCTGCTCATTGATTTTTCCCACCTCTTTCGTGCTTTTCAAGGGGATTGAAAGCTATTCATATCTGCATTGGATAACACCAAAAATTTAAATATCAAGTTCACCGTTGGTTATACAGTAATAAAATCCTTCCCTTTTGCAATGCTAACAGGGTGAGCCTGTTAAGAAGACGGAGTTGGAAAGGGCACGTTTTCTTCCGATGATATTGTTCATAGTACTATTTACTTACTGTACTGTATGTAGAGTTGGAAACTATTTCAATTGGAGCAAAAGTTTGAACTGTACAAATGGAATCCCTGACATTTAAATGGGAATTCTCAGCTCCTCCATCTTTTTGGAATATAGGTGTCTGAACATCTCAATTCCATGAAATAAATGGAAACTATAAATTGCCTGTGTCTGGCATGGATCCCATTTCACGATAGCCAATATCTCATTGGCCATATGTCATTTATTATTTAGCCATTTCATTTGTCCCCAAACTCTATTATTAGGAGGGAGTCTCAATGATGACCGTGCCCAGGGTGAGTGATTGAATCATCATGTGTGAAGATGCAGATCTTCACTAGAAACATTTATTCTCTTCCTCATTGTTTTAATTGATGGTGGTATTTATTGTTTGCTTAAACGGGCCTGGATGCTATTTTCATTACATATTTTCTACGATATTAGAAGCAAACTATCATCAACAGTTGATTCATTGTGTCTATGTTGAGAATGTTGTAGGTGGTAATTGGCCACACCGCTTGTTAAGTCCTGATTCAGGACAGGTGCTTAGTGTTGTAGGTGGTAATTGGCCACACCGCTCGTTAAGTCCTAATTCAGGACAGGTGCTTAGTGTTGTAGGTGGTAATTGGCCACACCGCTCATTAAGTCCTGATTCAGGACAGGTCATTAGTGTTGTAGGTGGTAATTGGCCACACCGCTCGTTAAGTCCTGATTCAGGACAGGTCATTAGTGTTGTAGGTGGTAATTGGCCACACCGTTCGTTAAGTCCTGATTCAGGACAGGTGCTTAGTGTTCTAGGTGGGGTAATTGGCCACACCGCTCGTTAAGTCCTGATTCAGGACAGGTGCTTAGTGGCATTGGTTAGATGGCATCAGTTGAGCCTTTGAGACTTTCCATTGAGTATGTTTATATGCACACTAATAATTCAATAACAAACTGATTATGGTAATAGGTCGAGTATGGCATAAACATCTTACTCTGATTATCTTAACCAGCTTAAAGTCATATTCCAAGTAAGCAGCACACTCCGATTAAAACACCTAGATTTTTTTGAAATCTTTCGAATGATTAGGTATTCACAATCTGAGTATTCACAATAATCATAGTATTGTGTGCATGTAAACGTACCCATTGTCTGGGACAGAAATGTATGGGGCTTCTGTGTAGCTCAGCTATTAAGACAGTTTGTATCCCATTGCTTTTACACATTAAAAGCCTGGATGTATTTACATCGAATCAATCAGAGTGGTTACTTTGTGAACAAGCCATTTCAAAGATCAACAGCTACTCTAACATCAAACGTGTAATTGTCGTTTCACCGCAAGAGCTGCACTGACCTGATCTCAAACAGTCAGATGGTGCTTAAAGTGAAAGGCACTATGCATCTTTTCTCCAATAGGATTCTACAAAGACACGGAAATCGATAGCCTCGAAAAAAGGTGGCTTATTTGCTGTAATCACTTCCTCTTATCTTAAGCGGCCGATGGCGACGCCACGACTTTGCCTGGAAGTTGTTACGACAAGCTTCAGCATCCAAAGCACTTGTGGTGGCTGACAGTGACTTTCCACTCCCAGAATGGAACATGGAGAAATAAACTTCTGACTTGACGATGATGGCACTCAGGATCAAGAATGCACTCTGAGCTAACGCTTGAGTTTCCATAGTGACAGCAGCTTTTGTCAGGTCACATCGTCTTTCTACTTAGATGTGCCCCTCTGAAAATAAAGAAACCTGTCCTGTTCTTCCAGGGCCGGCCCCAGGCTGCTAAGGGGTGCCCAACCCGTTTATAAACTCAGTCGGGGTCTCAACTTACTGTTGAGAGTTAGAATAGAAAAATACACAAGGTGCAAGTTAGAAAGTTGGTTGTGCATCAGCAATTTTTCTGTTGTTATCTCAGTCACTCAATAAGCCATGTCAGCTAACAATTTTTAGACTGGTAAATTAGTCTAGCCAGCTATCTAAACTAATAATCATGGCCGAATACTGACCGGTCACGCAGGGCACGTGCCCAAAAGCCCTGACCTCCAGGGGGCCCGCATTGATTTTGTTAGTCACTCTCACTCAGATATCATTAACATGGCATAAGTCATGGCATAATGTGTAGAACTGCAGAAAATTAGCTTTAAAACTGAATAAATCTCACTTAGGGCCGCTAAAAGGCTAGAGTCGGTCCTGTGTTCTTCACAACTGCAACACCAACAGGGGGAATGTGATGTCCCTTTCCTAAATGTCCCCAGAGACCAGACATCCTTGGGTAACAGACAAGAAGAGGGCCGACAGAGACACGTTTAAGACTGCGTCCAAAAACCTTTTTATCACAGTAGTGCAGTACAAGGGAATAGGGTGCCATTTGGAATGGATCTATCACCGTCTCAGAGGAATTGGTAGCGTACCAAAATCCCAGTTTTGGGAAGTGATGAGAGACCGGCCCTTAGATGACTCGTGTCTCCTTTCTGATGATCAATACCTTTGGATGACTGTGTACTGCGCAGGCAACCGGGCCAGAATACTAAGACAAAATAGAGCTCCTAAACTTTCAAACATTTCATGCGATACAGTCCATACTATGTTACTAATAATATGATAAAAACTATACTACTGTACAGCGTCAATCGTCCTTTATGCCCAATCTTACACATCAAACTCCTGATCAATCTATAAGGTGAGTCTTCTGTGAGAGAAGGCCAGACATAAAGGAAAGAGACTCTTATCTGATATACTTTCAATTCCCCCCACCAAATCCATCACTTTTGATAACATCGACGGTAGCACTGTCTATTTGGGATGATTGAGTAGAGTGGGGAGGCTAAATTCCTGTGAAGAAGGGATTGCTTTTATATACCGGATCCCAAATTGAGTCTAAATCACAAAATTACAGGGATGGTTTTCAAGGAAATGGTATGAAAATGTTGTGAGATAGTCAGCCTTGACTAACAGCTAACAAGTGATGACTATCTATCCATATGATACTGTTTGGATATCCAAATAGCTACTTCCTGATTCATAGCCTGTGTTATTATTGGCTGCCACACTAATGAGCAGAACTAAAACAGATGGCTGTTTAAAAACTCCACTGCCTTCAAATTGTTTTCTAAAAGTGAGTAAATTGTCTCTCACTCTCGGCTGTGACACATTGGGTACAATTCCCTCTTCCCTCCTGCGGTGGTCTTCTTAACACAATGCTGACAATCTAAAGTAATATTAATTAGTCTACAAAGTGCTGGGAAATAAGATTATAATTCTCTGCTATTTTCCACCCCAATTTGTCCCAGTTAGAACGTGTTGACTATCACAGACTTGGGGCGATCTGGATTGTTCTTGAAAAAATAAGCTTGTAATCGCAACGCTAACTAACCCTTTTGATTTCTCTGCCATCCTCTTTTGTGGTGGTAAGTCAATTGCTTTAATTAAGTGACTGTCTCTAATGTGCAATTCAGAATGATTGTATTTGGCTAGAAGAAGGAGTAGTTAGGAAGACAAATAATACTTTACAAAAAGTGACCTATAAATCAAGCATAATGTTAGAGGGGACATTTCTTGATAACACATCCCAGAATAAAAGCTTGTTACTCAAACCGTGTATGATTACATTGTCAATACATTGTTATGAAGCACAGGAGGACAGGGGCGAATTAATTCCTTGATTATATTGATTAAGGAATAAAGCCACTCTTCGACAACATGCACTATAGATATACAGTAGTAATAACTTTATTTATTTATTTTATTTCACCTTTATTTAACCAGGTAGGCCAGTTGAAAACAAGTTCTCATTTACAACTGCGACCTGGACAAGATAAAGCAAAGCAGTGTGACACAAACAACACAGAGTTACACATGGGATAAACAAACGTACAGTCAATAACACAATAGAAAAATCTATATACAGTGTGTGCAAATGTAGTAATAACTAATATACAGTACAGGTAAAGTAACCCTACAGTACTACCTAAAGGTATTCAACTCCTCTCCGCCCTCAGCCTAGCTTAGTGCAGCCAAGGCCAGTTTACAGGAGGACCCCTGAGGGCTGTCCTGAGAGCATGCCTGTATTGGCTGAATATTTAATAGCGGTGCATCCCTAGGCACCAGCCCCTGATGGAATCATTGGTGATGTCTCTGACAGGCAGCGAGTCCCTCAGAGCTGCGGATGGGCGACACACGCCAGGGGCCTCTCCATATCTCTAGGGGCCCGGCCCCAGACAGAGCTCATAGCTATGACCAATAACCCTATCACAGCCTTGAAGCTGTGTCAACACTAACAGTATAGGTGTTTGAGTCACAAGCTCTTTAATAAACAACAACGTGTAAGTCTCGCTGTGTGTCTCGATATGTTGCTAGATGTAAAGCATGTTGATTCCCCCTTCTGTATATCATGTACAGTACCAGTCAAACATTTGGACATTTGGTTTTTCTTTATTTTTACATTGTAGAAAACTAGATAAGACATCAAAAATATGAAATAACACATATGGAATCATGTAGTAACCAACAAAGTGTTAAACAAATCCAAATATATTTTATATTTGAGATTCTTCAAAGCCACCCTTGCCTTGATGACAGCTTGACACACTCTTGGCATTCTCTCAAACAGATTCATGAGGTAGTCACCTGGAATGCATTTCAATGAACATGTGTGCCTTCTTAAAAGTTAACAATGAGTTAACTTAACTTAATGCGTTTGAGCCAATCAGTTGTGTTGTGACAAGGTAGGGATGGTATACAGAAGATAGCCCTATTTGGTAAAAGTCCATACTATGGACTATTTAGTCCAAGTCCATATTATGGCAAGAACAGCTCAAATAAGCAAAGATAACCGACAGTCCATCATTACTTTAAGACATGAAGGTCAGTCAATACGGATAATGTCAAGAACTTTGAAAGATTCCTCAAGTGCAGTCTCAAAAACCATCAAGTGCTATGATGAAACTGGCTCTCATGAGGACCACCAGAGGAAAGGAAGACCCAGAGTTACCTCTGCTGCAGAGGATATGTTCATTAGAGTTAACTGCACCTCAGATTGCAGCCCAAATAAATGCTTCACAGAGTTCAAGTAACAGACACATCTCAACATCAAATGTTCAGAGGAGACTGTGTGAATCAGCCCTTCATGGTCGAATTGCTGCAAAGAAACCACTACTAAAGGACACCAATAAGAAGAAGAGACTTGCTTGGGCCAAGAAACACGAGCAATGGACATTAGACCGGTGGAAATGTTGATTTGTTTAACACTTTTTTTGGTTACTACATGATTCCCATACGTGTTATTTCATAGTTTTGATGTCTTCACTATTATTCTACAATGTAGAAAATAGTACAAATAAAGAAAAACCCTTGAATGAGTAGGTGTGTCCAAACTTTTGACTGGTACTGTATACAATGTATCATATCCAGAAAATAAACTTTAGGAAAGTCACAATACACACTGAAGACTCTGTTCAAATTCCTGTAAACCCAGAAGCCTTTTCTCTTGACGTGCCAGATTTCCCTCAGGTTTAATAACAACGGCAGTGTCTAGTATTGATGCTAGTGTTTCCTACTATGCATTGTAGTACGTACTTTCCAAACATAGAGTGCAATGAAATGGCTCCTCTCATCCCTGCAAACAGCGTCTCATGCAATATTCAATACAGTAAATGTTGCTCGGCAAAGGGAGAAAAAAACCAGACGATTTCAATGCTATTTGCAGCATGTAGAACGGATGACTGTAAAACAGAGGAATGGAAGAAGCAATGTTTTTTCAGAAGAGTACCTTGTGGTGTTGTGTATGTGTGACCGGCATCGACAGTAGCATGCGACCCTTTCTCTGAGGACTTGTTGTGTAACAGCGACCCAAACTCCCACACGTCACCCAGACTCTCACAATAAGAAGCTACAGTGATGTGTTCTCTCTGCATTTCTCAACACAATGACAAGCACATTCATTCATACAGTTCTTTCATTTGGCGTCTTTTGTAAAGAACTGTTGATGTTCTAAATGCAGCCACAGAGAATCTGTTGGGAGGTGGATTACGCCCTGAGGTGTTTTCATAAACGGTTTGTCTTTAATACTAAATTGAAAGTGACTGTATGTATAATTCAAGGACATCATCACCGTTCCTTCAGAAGAATCATGAAAATGTTAAGACGATAAAACCAAAGAGATAAACAGTCGTTTTCAAGATGACACCCATTCGCTTAATACCATGAAATACCATGACACCCATTCGCTTAATACCATGAAATACACTCAGGATCAATCTGTGACACCCATTCCACCTCAAAACAAAGAGAATAAAACGCTGAACACGGTTTAGAGCAGTGTAGGGTGAAGTGAATTGTTGAGACACACGTCGACGCCATAATGGGGACGCTTTCAAAGAAACTGCTTTCAAAGTGCTCTAGCCGTGTTAGTCCGTCCTATAATTTTAGCCTAATGCTATTGAGCCCCGAGGCTCTCGCATTACACGTCAGAAAACATGCTGTGCTAAATGACCTTAATCAATGTTTTCCCTCTCTCTTAACCAGCAGGCTCATCCAGCTTAGCCAAAGCCAAACTGTAAAGCCAAACTGTAAACTGTCCCATCAGTATAAGTCATTCCCTACTGATCTGAGAGAACACACCAAACAAACAGCAATCAATAGCGTGTGTGTGTGTGTGTGTGTGAAGAGGGGGGTAAAGTGTGAAGGGGGGGGGGGTAAAGCGTTGGAGCCAGCTGACTCCTACTCACCTCTCTGGGAAGGATGGATGGATTATGGCTGTCTGTTGTTACAGGGACCGACTGACTGGCTGGCTGAGGCTCTCCTTCCCTGCCTGGCTCCTTCCCTGGTTGGCTGACTGACTATCGCGACCTAACTAGAGTCAGGAGCCCAGCCCACCTGCCCTGGCTGGCTGTACAGATAGCTGTGACATGACTGCACTCGGATAGTGACAGAGGGTGGAGGGACACCTACCCCATCGCTCCGCACAACCCCTCCTCCCCCCTATTCCCCTCCCTCCCGTCAGGATCCGCCCGCCACCCACTTAATCGCCAAGAGACGCCCTGCAGACCAATAAGAGCCAGCGCTGGACCACGAGGGGTTAATTGCAGCAGGATGGAGAGAAAGGGGGATGACTCTAGTAGCCTCAGGATGAGAGACAACAACAGAACCTCTTCCTGGAAGAAGAGTGAGCAAACTGTATGCTGTTTGTCTGAAAAGCCATGACTGGAAATGAGCTCATATATAATAGGTGAGGCAGGCAGGCAAGCTGTCTATATAGATTCATCTCTAGATATTATTCACAAGGCTTGTTTCCTAACCACAGAATGAGTCTGATGGGGATTCAGACTAAATGGAAGTCATTATGAGCATTGGCTTTAGAGGGCAATGTGATTGACGTTGTTTCAATACGTCATTTTTAGATTTGGCCTTGAAAACCAAGTATTTGATAAACATAATGGCTGTCACTGTCAGTAGAATCCAATTGAACAGTGTTCAACTCAATTAAATAGTTATTTTGCAGATGCTGGGAATGAGACTTGCCTTGAGGAAATAGACAGCGGCACGTCACTGCTCCTCTGCCTGGCTTGGTTTGCACAAGACAGGACTTGGTCGCTGCTGAAGTGCAGATGGCTTTTACCAGCCAGCAGTGCCAGTCAGGGGCCAACCAAAACAACACCACATGAGCTCAGTCCAACAACACAAGCTGCAGACTACAGTACAACACAGCCAGTCCAGATGACAGCAGCATGCCGTGCACAGTTCTCACCCTTTCTCTGATGTGGATTAGACAGACAGACTATTCTGTGTTCTGCTGCCTCAAGGCTGAAGATTACAACATGGCGGAGTCACAGTACTGATAAAATGGCTCTGCATCTCCAGAGAAACAAGACACCAGCTACTGTATCACTTTGTCTCACTTCCCAAGAGCCAGAGAGACACTACTTTATGTTTCCCACAATTCTTGGCAGCCAGCCTGGCTCAAATGGGGTGGCTGGCACCGTCTGGCATCCTTGGAGTCACCCAGCTGTCTGCCCCTGCCTTCTGTGGCACGCTTGCTGGCGCCACCACTGCAAGCCCCCCCCCCCCCAAGCCCCCCCCCAGGAGAATCCAGATGCAGCCCTCAGGCTCCTACCACCAGTCCCCAGCTCCCAGGCTCCAGCACCCAGTCCCCAGCTCCCCGCGCTGGGTCTGATCCCCTGTACTGGCACAGCACAACCTGGATCCTTTCCTCTCTAGGATAATGGTATTCCACCTCTCTATGTGGGGCACCAGATTAAAGAGGTGTGTCTCTATTGTCCCTAGGTGTCTTACGCTTTGGACAAATCCAATTCTCCATTCATTCATTCATTCATTCATTCATTCATTCATTCATTCATTCAAAAACCATAATTACTATTGCCACCCAGGAAATATGTGTGAGGATCGGATCAGTCATAATTAGGTGTAAACTAGAGATCAGTATGTCTATATGGACTAGTCTACCATGTATGCATTTTCATCAACTGTGCTACAGCAGTATTCATGGTGAATGAGCTAGAGGTTAGGCATTACAATATGACAGCACACAATCTATCCATGATCATCCTCAAACTTCATCTTTAGTCTTCTGCAAATTCGGGATATCTTGTTTACAGAATTCATGATTGGCGTCTTTGATCGAAACAACCGAGGCCCATGTAGACTCATAAAACTTTTATCGCTGTAATTATGCAATAACATGCATCATTTAATATGATTACATTTGTATAATCCACAACAGAGCCAGGCAGCGCGGCAGTCAATTGAATTATTCATAATGTGACTTTCATTCATTCTTATAAAAAGATTAATTCAATCATCCCAGGTAATATTCCTTTTAGACCCATGATTTCACATCACACAGAACTTCCCAGAAAAAGGCTGGCAACAACAAGCCTCCATTACCATTCAACCACCACAGCCCTCTGTGGTTGCCTCTGGCCTACTTCTCTGAATCACCCGGCAACATAGTATCAACAAAAAGGAATCTCTAGCTTCAGAAACTCGGGCCGCCCCCCACTGCTTAACACACATCATCAGATGATTATAACAGGGAATGAGTCTTACTGTCGTTGGGCTAATGATCATTCTGTTTGTTTATCCCTGTGCTGGAGAAACACAGCCCTGTAAGGTATCCATATTAGGACAGTCCCACATCAAGTTGTTTCTGAGTCACTTCTATGGATGTGTGACTCTATCCTAATATGGACACCTTTACCCTGCAAGAAAATCAATCTTCGTTGCCAGACAAACTCACTGGGATGATTCTTTGTCACAGCCCTGAGTTTGGCGGCGGCCATATTAGCCATCATTCATGACTCGGCATCGATCTGAGCTGGGGCATTTAGTCACAGAGTAGCTGCCTTCCTGTCAATACCCTGCCTTTCTATATAATGAGGCGTGACAGCACTAGTCTGTGTTGATGTACTTTGTTTCAGTGGCGCTTGTTTGTCCTCAAACTTCGACCATCTCTTGAGGTGTTGTGTCAGCCTTGACAAGTATTTGGCTCGGTGTAGGGTGACGTTGCCACAAGACACTGATCTTGGGTCAGTTTGGCATTTCCCTCTACTTTTGATTAAGATTGGGGGAGAGGAATCTGATCCTAGTCACCCCGGAGCATTTGGCTCCAGCATTTATCAAATTGGAAATAACTAATGCCAGTGTCTCTCAGCTGTAACTTCCAGGATGTAGACACTTCAATCTTTTTTCCAAGTTCTCGCTTGCACCGCATTCTCAAGGGCATCTCCCAGGCACCTGCACTGCAATCATTATAACTCTGGCAAGCTGCGACTAAGTCTTTCTCCCTTTCAGATTTTAGGCTCTGCATCGAGCAACAACAAACACCAGTTAATTACAACTTTCCAGTCTCCATAACATTAGAAAACCGAAAAAGAGCAGCTGCTTCTGGTAATGGGGAAAATGCTACGCTACGTTATCTCACTGTACTGAACACAATTCACATGCATTGCTATTTCTGTTGACTTCTACTTTGAGCCCCTTTCCTCAGACGTAGATCGGATATACTAGATCTGGCATCCAAAATAAATAAAGGGTCGCCCCCCCACCCCCCTTTTTTGTGTGTGTGTGTTTGTGCGTGTGTGTGTGTGTGTGTGTGTGTGTGTGTGTGTGTGTGTGTGAATCCACTACACCGTGGGGCAGAAGCAGGGAATAGAAGATAATCTACTTCGATGTAGTGTTTGGATGAATCTGATAACTAGATGCTGTCATGGTACCATGTCTATAGCTTATGGTCTCTGTTGATGCCACATGTTGATGCTCTCTGTTGATGCTACCTATTGATACTACATGTTGATGCTACATGTTGATACTACATGTTGATGCTACATGTTGATGCTACATGTTGATGCTACATGTTGATGCTCTCTGTTGATGCTACATGTTGATGCTCTCTGTTGATGCTACCTATGATGCTACCTGTTGGTGCTACATGTTGATGCTCTCTGTTGATGCTACATGTTGATGCTCTCTGTTGATGCTACATGTTGATGCTACAAGTTGATGCTACATGTTGATGCTATCTGATGATGCTACAAGTTGATGCTACATGTTGATGCTACATGTTGATGCTACATATTGATGCTACATGTTGATGCTACATGTTGATGCTACCTATTGATGCTACCTGTTGATGTCTGTTGATCCCACTGTAGCTCAGTTGGTAGAGCATGGCGCTTGCAACGCCAGGGTTGTGGGTTCGATTCCCACAGGGGGCCAGTATTTAAAAATGTATGCACTCTACTGTAAGTCGCTCTGGATAAGAGCATCTGCTAAATGACTAAAAATTTAAAAAATTTAAATGTTGATATATCTGCCAAAAATGCATCTGTCTTCACGTATGACCTGATTTACATTATGGCATGTATAAATAAATACATTAAGATGCTCTTATCTCAACCTTATTCCACCCTACTATGAATCCCTCCTATTACATGTTCCTCTTCCCATAACTCCAACACCCCCAGGAAACACGCACGCACGCACACACGCACGCACGCACACACACACACACACACACACATACACACGCACAGCAGTGCAATCATTTGCGGTCATCCATCAGGGAAGCAGACAACCGTGTCTTGCCCCTCCCAGCATGTATCTTTACCCACAACCCCCTTCACCCTCAGGCTCTGATCCGAGGGGTCCAGGGTCCAGCCAGACACAGTGGCAGGTGGATGGATGATCCCCAGGATACAAAGCCTTCTGGGGGGGAACACTACCTGTCCCCCCCACCCCCTCCCTGGTGCCAGACAAGGTTGACCGCACCACTGATCCTCTGATGTGTCTACTGGGAGAGAGGAGAGGACATATGGCCACAGAGAGGCTACCTGTCAGGGTTTTGCCTAGTGGATGAATCGTAGAAACACCGTCGGCCTACGTGAGGGGAAAGATAGTGGGCATAACCACAAAAGATATTGTGCATAACACAAAATAACCCAGCATCTACCATACCCGCAGTTCAATGACCTCGGTGGGGTCGGACAAATCCTTGACCTTCTAAACTGAGCCTCATACTGGCTGTAATACATGACACTTAGCAGACGCTTTCATCCACAGTCAGGTCGCAGTTGTAAATGAGAACTTGTTCTCAACTAGCCTACCTGGTTAAATAAAGGTGAAATAAAAAAATGTATCAAAAAAGTCATGCGCGCATACATGTTATATATGGGTGGGCCCAGCGGGAATCAAACCCACGATCCTGGCAGTGCAAGTGCCGTGCTCAACTAACTGAGCCACACTTACCGACAAACAATTTAAACATTCATATTTTGCACAGGCTTTCTAATAGACCCCTACATCAAACAGTAGGATATCCTATCCTGATGGGAGATGATACCCCATCCTGATGAGAGATGATACCCCATCCTGATGGGAGATGATACCCCATCCTGATGAGAGATGATACCCTCATCCTGATGAGAGATGATACCCTCATCCTGATGAGAGATGATACCCCCATCCTGATGAGAGATGATACCCCCATCCTGATGGGAGATGATACCCCATTCTGATGAGAGATGACACATCATCCTGATGAGAGATGATACCCCCATCCTGATGAGAGATGATACCCTCATCCTTATGAGAGATGATACCCCCATCCTGATGGGAGATGATACCCCATTCTGATGAGAGATGATACCCCCATCCTGATGAGAGATGACACCCCCATCCTGATGAGAGATGATACCCCATCCTGATGAGAGATGACACATCATCCTGATGAGAGATGATACCCCATCCTGATGAGAGATGATACCCCATCCTGATGAGAGATGATACCCCATCCTGATGAGAGATGACACATCATCCTGATGAGGGATGATACCCCCATCCTGATGAGAGATGACACCCCATCCTGATGAGAGATGATACCCCATCCTGATGAGAGATGATACCCCATCCTGATGAGAGATGATACCCCCATCCTGATGAGAGATGATACCCCATCCTGATGAGAGATGACACATCATCCTGATGAAAGATGACACATCATCCTGATGAGAGATGACACCCCCATCCCCCTCCTACAGTAGGACCAGAATACATATCTGTGACAATCTGTGCCCATTCCTTACACCATTGACTCTAATAAATTATTTAGACTTTAATTAGTACGGTCAATGGGTTCATGACAGGCCCTTCCTCCCCAGGAGAATATTACTCTGGTTAATGATGAATACAGTTTGCTGAATGAGGATTGCCAGAGAAACTTGGACCAATGCCAGTGCATAAGAAATGCCAGAAAAACTGAGCTTCAAAGTAAAACATTGTTTCACTCTGAGCCATGGTAAACAAATAGATAATTAGTCTATGCAATGAGGAAACTGTGCTTTTTCCATTTCTAAGAGACGGCACACACACACACACAGAAGGACACCTATATCTACAATGAACCTTCTTCCAACATTACTTGAAAGCACATTTTCTGACACAGCAGGTACTATTTTGGACATTGCAGTAAAGTATTTTAGAACTGACTGCAAAAACAGAAAGTCCTACAAATAACAACTTCAGGTTGTGAGCAAGGACACTTTCCTTTCAAGTGGTGCCCTTAGTGGTGCCCTTAGTGGTGCCCTTAGTGGTTGCTTTAGTGCACATGAACTGAACCAGAAGCATAACAACTGGCTTTGTCAATGACTCTGCAAAAACCATCCCCTGTACTGCTTACTTCAGCACTGCAGAGCCATGAAGTGATACCACAACCGCTCCCTCCTGTCTGGATCAGTGTGTGTCTGCTGTTTAACAACGTAACACACACGCACACACGCATGCACACGCACGCACACACAGACACACACAGACACACACACACACACACTCCAATCCCCCAAAGCTTCCTTTTCAAACAGAAAAGTGCAGAGCCAGCTGCCATCACCAGTCCGGCCTCCTCCTAGCTGGCTCCATGTAGGCAGCAGAGGGATAGACTTAGAGACAGAGACACTAAAAGCAGAGCCCTTTACTTATTCATGCCTGTGCTGGGAATCAGGAGGCTGTCGTGTCAAAACACACCCGCTTGTGCCTCGACGGACTCGCCTGACAGTAGAGCAACGAGCACACACTCATTTATGATGCATGAGTTGGGCTATTTTTAGATGGGCTGTTAGCCAGAGCAGAAGTCACAATTGTTTCATAATGCCAGATCATGAGAGTGGATGTAGAAAAGCCACAGTTTGACTAGTTATTGTGTCTACTGCAGACTGGCAACACCGTTTACGAGGAAATGCATCACTTGCTTAGGCATCTGTTCATGAGGGTGGAATTTCAGATTGTAACAGCATCAGAACTAAATGTGTACCCATTCTTCCATCGCATTTTCCATATCAAATGCTGAAGGCCAGTACATAACATGACCTTGTCAGAATCCAATATTCTCTTCAGAGAAGGTAACAAAGGCTTGGAATGATTCTCCTTCACTGTGGCTCAAGGATTGACTCAAGACCTTTCTCTTTCATGTGAATCACCTTGACAATGAATAGAGGCTTTGTTTTCACGGCCGTCTCCTTTGACACAAGTTTTGCTGCCGCCTCAGGGCATTAACCACAGCTAGCTGCTAACAAAGGTCTAAAGGGTGGCGGTGCAAGACGTCTCAATACTGACGAAACAGGAGGATGAGTCTTGACTGGCGGTGCAAGACGTCTCAATACTGACGAAACAGGAGGATGAGTCTTGACTGGCGGTGCAAGACGTCTCAATACTGACGAAACAGGAGGATGAGTCTTGACTGGCGGTGCAAGACGTCTCAATACTGGTGAAACAGGAGGATGAGTCTTGACTGGCGGTGCAAGACGTCTCAATACTGATAAAACAGGAGGATGAGTCTTGACTGGCGGTGCAAGACGTCTCAATACTGATAAAACAGGAGGATGAGTCTTGACTGGCGGTGCAAGACGTCTCAATACTGATGAAACAGGAGGATGAGTCTTGACTGGCGGTGCAAGACGTCTCAATACTGATAAAACAGGAGGATGAGTCTTGACTGGCGGTGCAAGACGTCTCAATACTGGTGAAACAGGAGGATGAGTCTTGACTGGCAGTGCAAGACGTCTCAATACTGATGAAACAGGAGGATGAGTCTTGACTGGCGGTGCAAGACGTCTCAATACTGATGAAACAGGAGGATGAGTCTTGACTGGCGGTGCAAGACGTCTCAATACTGATAAAACAGGAGGATGAGTCTTGACTGGCGGTGCAAGACGTCTCAATACTGATGAAACAGGAGGATGAGTCTTGACTGGCGGTGCAAGACGTCTCAATACTGATAAAACAGGAGGATGAGTCTTGACTGGTGGTGCAAGACGTCTCGATACTGATGAAACAGGAGGATGAGTCTTGACTGGCGGTGCAAGACGTCTCGATACTGATGAAACAGGAGGAGAATGAGTCTTGACTGGCGGTGCAAGATGTCTCGATACTGATGAAACAGGAGGATGAGTCTTGACTGGCGGTGCAAGACGTCTCAATACTGATGAAACAGGAGGATGAGTCTTGACTGGCGGTGCAAGACGTCTCAATACGGATGAAACAGGAGGATGAATCTTGACCGGCAGTGCAAGTCGTCTCAATACTGGTGAAACAGGAGGATGAGTGTTGACTGGCGGTGCAAGACGTCTCAATACTGGTGAAACAGGAGGATGAGTCTTGACTGGCGGTGCAAAAAAATGTAGAACCAGGAATAGATACTGCCCTTGGTTCTCTCCAGATCTGACTGCCCTTGACCAGCACAAAAACATCCTGTGGCGTTCTGCATTAGCATCGAATTGCCTCCGTGATATGCAACTTTTCAGGGAATTCAGGAACCAATATACACAGGCAGTTAGGAAAGCTAAGGCTAGCTTTTTCAAGCAGAAATTTGAATCATGTAGCACAAACTCAAAAAAGTTCTGGGACACCGTAAAGTCCATGGAGAATAAGAGCACCTCCTCCCAGCTGCCCACTGCACTGAGGCTAGGAAACACTGTCACCACCGATAAATCCACTATAATTGAGAATTTCAATAAGCATTTTTCTACGGCTGGCCATGCTTTCCACCTGGCTCCCCCTACCCTGGTCAACACCCATGCACTCCCCACAGCAACTCGCCCAAGCCTCCCCCATTTCTCCTTCACCCAAATCCAGATAGCTGATGTTCTGAAAGAGCTGCAAAATCTGGACCCCTACAAATCAGCCGGGCTAGACAATCTGGACCCTCTCTTTCTAAAATTATCTGCCGAAATTGTTGCAACCCCTATTACTAGCCTGTTCAACCTCTCTTTCATATCGTCCGAAATTCCCAAAGATTGGAAAGGGGGAGACACTCTAGACCCAAACTGCTACAGATCTATATCTATCCTACCCTGCCTTTCTAAGGTCTTCGAAAGCCAAGTTAACAAACAGATTACCGACCATTTCGAATCCCACCGTACCTTCTCCGCTATGCAATCCGGTTTCAGAGCTGGTCATGGGTGCACCTCAGCCACGCTCAAGGTCCTAAGCGACATCATAAAAGCCATTGATAAGAGACATTACTGTGCAGCTGTATTCATTGACCTTGCCAAGGCTTTCGACTCTGTCAATCACCACATTGTTATTGGCAGACACAACAGCCTTGGTTTCACAAATGATTCCCTCGCCTGGTTCACCAACTACTTCTCTGATAGAGTGCAGTGTGTCAAATCGGAGGGCCTGTTGTCCGGACCTCTGGCAATCTCTATGGGGATGCCACAGGGTTCAATTCTCGTGCCGACCTCTTCTCTGTATACATCGATGATGTCGCTCTTGCTGCTGGTGATTCTCTGATCCACCTCTACGCAGACGACACCATTCTGTATACTTCTGGCCCTTCTTTGTACACTGTTAACTAACCTCCAGACGAGCTTCAATGCCATACAACACTCCTTCCGTGGCCTCCAACTGCTCTTAAATGCAAGTAAAACTAAATGCATGCTCTTCAACTGATCACTGCCCGCACCTGCCCGCCCGTCCAACATCACTACCCTGAACGGTTCTGACTTAGAATATGTGGACAACTACAAATACCTAGGTGTCTGGTTAGACTGTAAACTCTCCTTCCAGACTCACATTAAGCATCTCCAATCCAAAATTAAATCTAGAATCGGCTTCCTATTTCACAACAAAGCATCCTTCACTCATGCTGCCAAACATACCCTCGACTTCAGCGATGTTATTTATAAAATAGCCTCCAACACCCTACTCAATAAATTGGATGCAGTCTATCACAGTGCCATCCATTTTGTCACCAAAGCCTCATATACTACCCACCACTGCGACCTGTACGCTCTCATATCCTGGCCCTCGCTTCATACTCGTCGCCAAACCCACTGGCTCCAGGTCATCTACAAGTCTCTGCTAGGTAAAGCCCCGCCTTGTCTCAGCTCACTGGTCACCATAGCAGCACCCACCCATAGCACGCGCTCCAGCAAGTACATCTCACTGGTCTCACCCAAAGCCAATTCCTCATTTGGCCGCCTTTCCTTCCAGTTCTCTGCTGCCAATGACTGGAACGAACTGCAAAAATCACTGAAGCTGGAGACTCACATCTCCCTCACTAGCGTTAAGCACCAGCTATCAGAGCAGCTCACATATCACTGCATCTGTAAACAGCCCATCCAACTACCTCATCCCCATACTGTATTTATTTATTTATCCTGCTCCTTTGCACCCCAGTATCTCTACTTGCACATTCATCTTCTACACATCTACCATTCCAGTGTTTAATTTCTATATTGTATTTACTTCGCCACCATGGCCTATTTATTGCCTTACCTCCCTTATCTTACCTCATTTGCACATACTGTATATAGATTTTTTTCTACTGTATTATTGACTGTATGTTTGTTTATTCCATGTGTAACTCTGTGTTGTTGTTTGTGTCGAATTGCTGTGCTTTATCTTGGCCAGGTCGCAGTTGTAAATGAGAACTTGTTCTCAACTTGCCTACCTGGTTAAATAAAAGTGTATTACATTTTTTTTTTTTTAAAGATTTCTCAATACTGATGAAACAGGAGGATGAGGCCATTGACTGGCAGTGCTACTGTTCCATCTCAACACTAATGAAACAGGAGATTGACTGGCAGTGCTACTGTTCCATCTCAACACTAATGAAACAGGAGAATGAGGCCATTGACTGGCAGTGCTACTGTTCCATCTCAACACTAATGAAACAGGAGAATGAGGCCATTGACTGGCAGTGCTACTGTTCCATCTCAACACTAATGAAACAGGAGATTGACTGGCAGTGCTACTGTTCCATCTCAACACTAATGAAACAGGAGAATGAGGCCATTGACTGGCAGTGCTACTGTTCCATCTCAACACTAATGAAACAGGAGAATGAGGCCATTGACTGGCAGTGCTACTGGCCACCCCTCATAGCCTGGTTCCTCTCTAGGTTTCTTCCTAGGTTTTTGGCCTTTTTAGGGAGTTTTTCCTAGGGAGTTTTTCCTAGCCACCGTGCTTCTTTCACATGCATTGCTTGCTGTTTGGGGTTTTAGGCGGGGTTTCTGTACAGCACTTTGAGATTTCAGCTGATGTACGAAGGGCTATATAAATAAATTTGATTTGATTTGATACTGTTCCATCTCAACACTAATGAAACAGGAGAATGAGGCCATTGACTGGCAGTGCTACTGTTCCATCTCAACACTAATGAAACAGGAGAATGAGGCCATTTACTGGCAGTGCTACTGTTCCATCTCAACACTAATGAAACAGGAGAATGAGGCCATTTACTGGCAGTGCTACTGTTCCATCTCAACACTAATGAAACAGGAGAATGAGGCCATTTACTGGCAGTGCTACTGTTCCATCTCAACACTAATGAAACAGGAGAATGAGGCCATTGACTGGCAGTGCTACTGTTCCATCTCAACACTAATGAAACAGGAGAATGAGGCCATTGACTGGCAGTGCTACTGTGCCATCTCAATAGGACTTTTCTTTATGAGGCCATTGGCATGGCAATGAGCCCTTTGTAAGGCAATGTCCCCCTCTCCTGTTAGGAAGGGGGGGGGGGGCAGTTTTACGACTTTACAACCACGTTGTAAATTCCTTGCAAAGACTCTTGTCTCCCTGACCATGCAATATGGGACAGAGAGGGTCACAGTAGAACAAAGACTCTTGTCTCCCTGACCATGCAGTATGGGACAGAGAGGGTCACAGTAGAACAAAGACTCTTGTCTCCCTGACCATGCAGTATGGGACAGAGAGGGTCACAGTAGAACAAAGACTCTTGTCTCCCTGACCATGCAATATGGGACAGAGAGGGTCACAGTAGAACAAAGACTCTTGTCTCCCTGACCATGCAGTATGGGACAGAGAGGGTCACAGTAGAACAAAGACTCTTGTCTCCCTGACCATGCAGTATGGGACAGAGAGGGTCACAGTAGAACAAAGACTCTTGTCTCCCTGACCATGCAATATGGGACAGAGAGGGTCACAGTAGAACAAAGATTCTTGTCTCCCTGACCATGCAATATGGGACAGAGAGGGTCACAGTAGAACAAAGACTCTTGTCTCCCTGACCATGCAATATGGGACAGAGAGGGTCACAGTAGAACAAAGACTCTTGTCTCCCTGACCATGCAATATGGGACAGAGAGGGTCACAGTAGAACAAAGATTCTTGTCTCCCTGACCATGCAATATGGGACAGAGAGGGTCACAGTAGAACAAAGACTCTTGTCTCCCTGACCATGCAATATGGGACAGAGAGGGTCACAGTAGAACAAAGACTCTTGTCTCCCTGACCATGCAGTATGGGACAGAGAGGGTCACAGTAGAACAAAGACTCTTGTCTCCCTGACCATGCAATATGGGACAGAGAGGGTCACAGTAGAACAAAGGAACTCTCCCGACAAATTCTACTACATCCCAGAATTTGAGAATTGAACAATATTCTTATTCTTGAGAATGTGGAAATGATCGGTGGAGAAGCCAGCTACGACCCGGTCCGTTTTGTTTCATGTTTGTGACCTCATGAAAGACAATACAGCCACATTACCCTAACTCTGTTTATACAGGTTTCTCAGTTATGAGGCTTGCATCTAATTCTTGTATAAAATGAATGAGCAAACCAGAGCCTCACATCACCAGCTCAACTATCAAAGCCAGCTTCATGTAAATACAATGCATTGCTTTTTCGATTGAGCGATCAATAATGGCATATGCATTTATGACATCAGTATTGAACAGACTCAAGCACACATCCACACCAACTGTTTAGGCAGCCTACTGTAAAAAAACAACTAATAAAAACTCCATAGCACTAAACACAAATCCACACTGTTTCCGCACCAGATGGTCTCTTCCTTCAAATGTTACTTACCATTCCCAATCAGTATTCATTTAGATGGATTTAGCTAGATAGCCTCCGTAGTGTTGCGGATACCGCTGCCTTGAGAGCTGCCAGGGGACTCATTGGTTAGCAGACATAACCATGAAAGGTAATGAGCCCCAACGGAGCTCTTCATGCAAAAAAAACACTTTTTTTACAGTACCTCTACCAAATCTCTCTCTCGCTCCATCTCTCTGTCTCTGGCTGAGGATGGGCCTGTTTACTGTGTCAATTAGGCCTTGTAATTTGTCAGGGAGCTGTGACCAATGTGAAGGAAGACTAGTCCCAAGATGGAAGCTCATTTTGGGTGGAATAGTGCCGGTTTGTTTTCCTGGACCCAGATTAAGACTATTCCTGGATTTAAAAGCAATTTCAAAGGAGATTCCCTACAGAGTATTTATATTTATTTATCCGGTACTAGGCTTTATCTGGGTCCAGGAAAACAGACCATCAAGTTTAACAACCAAGCCCAAAAGTTTAAATTGAGAAATTAAATTGGTTTAACATGTTAAATTGCTTACTATTAACTACTGGTGTATGGAACAATATTTGATTTGGTTGGTTTAAAGCTGAATTTCAGGATGGAGTTTTTCACACAGTAAACTGCTAACAACTGGACCTTTGACTGTGAAAACGCAATGAAGAGGCAAGTGGGAACTCCAGGTCAAAGGACACCAGGCATCAAAGCAAGTCTTGATTGCTTCTAACAAGCCTGTAGTCAACCATCTCCGTAAAAATGCTCCTGTTGTGGAGAGAGCACAGTTTCTCTACGTGAGAAGAGGTACTGCAGCATGTAGTACCAGTTTGGATGCCGAGAGGACAGGAGAGAAAGTTAGGGCAAAGTTAGGCAGGGGCTTTAGGAAATATGGACTTCTGCATGTTCCAAGGTGTTCCAAAAGTTTTGGGATGAGAATGATTTGAATGTATCCGTCACGGTGAGTGAGTGAGTGAGTGAGTGAGTGAGTGAGTGAGTGAGTGAGTACACTGCACAAAAGCCTAGCTCAGTTGAGCGAGATGCTCCCAAATTAATTTCCTTCCCAGAGCCTGTCAGATGTCAGTGGGACTGAGAAATGTCAGACGCTACAATCACACACTGACACGCACTGGATGCATCTCAAATGGCACCCTATTCCCTATATAGTGCAGTATTTTTGACCAGAGCCCTATGAGGCCTGGTCAGTAGTAGTGTATTATATAGGGAATAGGGTGCCATTTAGGATCCTGAGGCAGACAGGAAGGAAGCATTAGAGCAGGGGGATTTAGTCTCCCCCTCCGGGCAAAAAGCAGCCTTCCGTAATTTACTCCTGAAAGATCCTTATCTAGGCTGCTATACCTGGCCTCCTTCCCACGTCTATGGGATCAGAGACTACATATCCCATTATCCCTGAGGTGCCAGACTATGCAACTACGTCCTCCAGTAAAAGTCACGCTGTCATCTTAAAGTTTGGTATGGATTAGTTAGGGGTAGTGAATAGAGCGTAGTACATGCAGGAGGAGGCGATCCTGGGTTCAGATAGTATTTGAAATTGTTCAGAAATTGTTCAGAAGCAGATTTATTATGTCAGGGCAAGCTCAATCAAGCTTAGATAAAATATTTGTAATTATTTCAAATAGTATATAAACCCACGTCTGGAGGCGATATGAGTGAAAGTGGAGTATGGGGGAAGACAGCACAGTGGACAGTGTGGTCTGGACTTCTGATGTGTTTGATTAGCTTGGATCTATGAGTCAGTTCACCTCCAGATCAAAGCTGACAGGCTGACAGCGAGATGAGAGTTAACGTGATGAGTGTAGAGGTTATACTGTATTCAAACCCGCCGCTTTGACGGTTGGAAAGTCCCAGATATGATCTGACTCTCTCCTCTGACTGCTACAGAGAACCTCCAACCCTCCAGTATACAAAACAACCGTTTGTTGATCAAGTCTAGGAGCACAAAGGAAGACACACCAAGCAAAATATTTTTTTTCCTCTTTGATAAATCAACGTAACATTTACTCTGCTCAGACCCTTTCTCTTATTCTGTCCTCCAGTTCGCCAAATAATGACGCTTACCATTATAGTCGGAACCACAAATGCATAGAAAATAATAATAATAATAATAATAGAACAGATTTTATTAGAAGCTTGAAAAAGTTCTGCCTCCAGAACAGTAGATTCTGACAGTCTGATAATTGAATGAATCTGGGAGTCCACAGAGTAACCAGCAGAGTACTGCATCCAATTTACAGACATTTCTCAAACTTCCAAGAACACATTCATTTAAGTCTTCTCCGAATCCCTTTATCCACGCTGCGACATCACCTCATCACTTCTCTCCCCGCTTCTATGATTGCCTGTCGTCAAATCACAGCTTGACAGAATTAAATCAATGACACATTTCTCTTCCGCCTGGTTTGCGACGGCAGCTTTCTCTCTGTCTGGGAGACTAGAGAGCGTGTCATTTCTGGCGAAGGGCATTCTCGTCTTACATTTACATCTGGGTAATTTAGCAGACGCTCTTATCCAGAGCGACTTACATTCAGTGCATTCAACAACCACATATCACAGTCACTGCTAGTAAAACCTTCCTTTAAAAAAAGCAGCTATCTGTAAAATCTGTGCTAATATGAAAAGCTATTAGAGAGAAACTGTGGAATTTGATCTACAACGTACCATGTGGATGCAGCAGGCTTTTGCTTCAGCCCAAGCAGTAACACAAACTGATTCAACTAATCGTATTCTTCAATCAAGAAGCCACAGTTTCTCCCATTGGTTTCAATACGGTCTATAGGGTTGGAGAACTAGCTGTGGTCCAGAAACACAAGTAACGCTCCGTGTTAGAGTTTCCCCTAGGTACAGATCCAGGATCAGCTTCCCCTCCCCCAATCCTAGCCTTAATCGTTAGTGGAGAAAATACAATAATGATCCAAGATCATCAGCTAGGGGAAATTGCACCCTCCTCCACCAGTAACCCAAATAGTTGTGATGAAGCCACGCCCTTACCTGTCTGCGTCCCCGTGCACCTCCTTGACCACCCTCTGGGTGACCTCTAGCGACGTGTTCAGGTCAGGGGCACGACCGACGTTCCGTGAGTATAGGTGAAGACCACCGTCTGTAAGGTACCTACGAAGAAGAAACTAAATCACTAAGCTGGGTTGTGTTCGCCACTGTGAGTATCGGGAGTGTGAGTGTGTGTATTGGGAGTGTGTGTACGTGTGTGCATGCCCACGTGTGTGCGCACACATTTACAGGGATGTAATCAGAGACGGCTGATAGGACATGAATGCACATTAGGTTTAAGCTAATTAGGATCATAATTCAGCTAATCACTTTTTCATCCCTAGGTGCTATACGTTTTGCCCCTACAGTAACTTAATCATAGTTAATGTGGAGGGTTCGTTCTGGTGGTGTTCAATAAATCAATTTCATACATGAACAAATAGGATGGGAGAACTAATGCAGGGATGAGTTCCACATGGCACCCTATTCCCTTTATAGTGCACTACTTTATACCAGAGCCCTATGAGGCCTGGTCAAATGTAGTGCAGTATACAGGGAAAAAGGTGCCATCTGGGACACAGATCATGTGGGTGTTGAGGAAGAGCACTTATCAGTGTTCACAGAGGAAGGTTAACAGCTAACACAGTGATGTACAATAGATCTGGGGCTATTGTTACTCACTGAGCGATGTGTCAGCCAGCGCACTATTGAGAGTTGGTATGGAATGTTTACTGCTCAAAAAAATAAAGGGAACACTTAAACAACACATCCTAGATCTGAATGAAAGAAATCATCTTACTGACAACAAAATCACACAAAAATAATCAATGGAAATCCAATTTATCAACCCATGGAGGTCTGGATTTGGAGTCACACTCAAAATTAAAGTGGAAAACCACACTACAGGCTGATCCAACTTTGATGTAATGTCCTTAAAACAAGTCAAAATGAGGCTCAGTAGTGTGTGTGGCCTCCACGTGCCTGTATGACCTCCCTACAACGCCTGGGCATCCTACTGATGAGGTGGCGGATGGTCTCCTGAGGGATCTCCTCCCAGACCTGGACTAAAGCATCCGCCAACTCCTGGACAGTCTGTGGTGGAACGTGGCGTTGGTGGATGGAGCGAGACATGATGTCCCAGATGTGCTCAATTGGATTCAGGTCTGGGGAACGGGCGGGCCAGTCCATAGCATCAATGCCTTCCTCTTGCAGGAACTGCTGACACACTCCAGCCACATGAGGTCTAGCATTGTCTTGCATTAGGAGGAACCCAGGGCCAACCGCACCAGCATGTGGTCTCACAAGGGGTCTCATCTCGGTACCTAAAGGAAGTCAGGCTACCTCTGGCAAACACATGGAGGGCTGTGCGGCCCCCCAAAGAAATGCCACCCCACACCATGACTGACCCACCGCCAAACCGGTCATGCTGGAGGATGTAAAAGGCAGCAGAACGTTCTCCACGGCGTCTCCAGACTCTGTCACGTGTGCTCAGTGTGAACCTGCTTTCATCTGTGAAGAGCACAGGGCGCCAGTGGCGAATTTGCCAATCTTGGTGTTCTCTGGCAAATGCCAAACGTCCTGCACGGTGTTGGGATGTAAGCACAACCCCCACCTGTGGATGTCGGGCCCTCATGGAGTCTGTTTCTGACCGTTTGAGCAGACACATGCACATTTGTGGCCTGCTGGAGGTCATTATGCAGGGCTCTGGCAGTGCTCCTCCTGCTCCTCCTTGCACAAAGGCGGAGGTAGCGGTCCTGCTGCTGGGTTGTTGCCCTCCTACGGCCTCCTCCACGTCTCCTGATGTACTGGCCTGTCTCCTGGTAGCGCCTCCATGCTCTGGACACTACGCTGACAGACACAGCAAACCTTCTTGCCACAGCTCGCATTGATGTGCCATCCTGGATGATCTGCACTACCTGAGCCACTTGTGTGGGTTGTAGACTCCGTCTCATGCTACCACTAGAGTGAAAGCACCGCCAGCATTCAAAAGTGACCAAAACATCAGCCAGGAAGCATAGGAACTGAGAAGTGGTCTGTGGTCCCCACCTGCAGAACCACTCCTTTATTGGGGGTGTCTTGCTAATTGCCTATAATTTCCACCTGTTGTCTATTCCATTTGCACAACAGCATGTGCAATTTATTGTCAATCAGTGTTGCTTCCTAAGTGAACAGTTTGATTTCACAGAAGTGTGATTGACTTGGAGTTACATTGTGTTGTTTAAGTGTTTCCTTTATTTTTTTGAGCAGTGTACATGTATGGTGAATTCCTCCCGTCGCAGCTCAATAGCTGTGTGAATGCCACAACTTCATCACCCCTCATATGTTCTCCTGTCTCACCATTCCATTTGGAAGAATCGCGAAGGCCTTGGCAATAACTGTGATTTTTTTTTCAGTAACAGGACTGACCCTGAATGTGTGTGTGTCTGGGGGTGTTGGGACACGTTTACGTTCTAACCAACGGACAATATAGAATCTATTCTATTCTGTCTAAGCGTAGTCGCTTACCCACTGGTGATGTCATCTGTCCTGACGTTCTTCCCCAGGATGTCTCCGTCGCTCATGTACCCTGCCACGTCCATCTCCAGCATCCCCTCCGGCCCTCCTCCCTTCTCCCCCTGCTCGGCCCCTCTCGCCCCTGCCGTCGCCGCTCGCCTCAGGGGGGCGCTGTACACAAACCGGGAGGAGTCCGAGTGACCGTACCGCCCAGTGGCGCCACCTGTGCTGGCACCCGTCCGAGGTGGTGGGACTGTGGTGTAGGTACTGGGCATAGAAGGGGCGTCGCCAGCTTGTAGGCGGGGGCTTGGGGCTGATTGGCCGAGGCGCCAGGAGGTCATGGGAGCGGAGCGACTGGTGATGCTCCGCCCGTTGACCTCTGTGGTCACTGTGCTGTCGAAGGTCGTCTCCAAGGTGCTGAAGAGGGCAGAGAGTTGGAGAGAGCAGAAAAGAGGGAGAGAGAGAGAGAGAGAGAGAGAGAGAGGGGAAAAGAGAGAGAGAGAGAGACATAGAGGAAAAGAGAGAGAGGAAAAGAGTGAGAGAGGGGAGAGAGAAAGAGAGTGTTATTAGGAAAGTTTAGGGACAGATCAGCTCAGCCCCCTGGCACAGCCACAGAGAGGATTTGAGCAGTGAGATCAATACTTTCAGCTCTGCTGACACTTCACAAATATTCCCAATCTTTCCACCAGGGTGAGCTCTGGGGTACACAACTGATCCAAGATCAGCATCTAGGGTCAACTTCACCCAAAGGTGAGATGAGTTTAGTTTGGAGAGACTCTATTGAATGTCCATACGGTGAACCAATAGCCAGCTCAACACACAGACCCAAATGTCCACTCCCTAAAATATGTTCCTATTAGCATGTGCACTGTTGTATGAAGGATAAATTGCTCAGGCAGAAAGATTGGTAGTGTTGTTGCAACGAAGCAGTTTCCCTAAAATGGATGCCACTCGTTGGCCTGCTATCTCGTAGCCTGACCTTCCTTAAGTTCTATTTCTATCAGTGTTTTAAAGGGATAGTTCACTCAAAAACTATGTAAAACGCATAATCACAGATATGCAAAATACAATCTCAGTTTTTGCTCTGTACTGAAAGTGCTCTATTGCACGCACGCACGCACGTGCACACGCGCGCACACACACACACACACACACACACACACACACACACACACACACACACACACTGCTTGAGCTCTCTCTGGTGGAAAGATAACTACATTACACTCATGTTTGGGGGTCATCTCCATCATTGGTGTATAATCCACAAATTTCAATGTCCTAAAATCTACATGTTCCAATACATTCCATCCTATTCACACTATAGCTGTTTATATCTCATGATTTATAAAACAGGATATAAAACTTGATTTTAAAGAGATTCAAACTGTATCTGACAAGAGCTAAAGTAAAGATGCTGAGAGGAGCATAACAACAAGATGGATTGTGATGATCATTAGGGACAGATGAGACCCATCTAAAACCACTGTCTAACACTGAGCCTGATCCATCTTTAACCACTGTCTAAAAATGAGACTGATCCAACTCTAACCACACTGAGACTGATCTATCTTTAACCACTGTCTGAGACTGATCCATCTCTAACCACTGTCTAACACTGAGACTGATCCATCTTTAACCACTGTCTGAGACTGATCCATCTCTAACCACTGTCTAACACTGAGACTGATCCATGTTTAACCACTGTCTAACACTGAGACTGATCCATCTCTAACCACTGTCTAACACTGAGACTGATCCATCTCTAACCACTGTCTGAGACTGATCCATCTAAAACCACTGTCTAACACTGAGACTGATCCATCTAAAACCACTGTCTAACACTGAGACTGATCCATCTTTAACCACTGTCTAAGACTGATCCATCTCTAACCACTGTCTAACACTGAGACTGATCCATCTGTCTGAGACTGATCCATCTCTAACCACTGTCTAACACTGAGACTGATACATCTTTAACCACTGTCTAACACTGAGACTGATCCATCTTAAACCACTGTCTAACACTGAGACTGATCCATCTTTAAACACTGTCTAACACTGAGACTGATCCATCTCTAACCACACAGACTGATCTATCTTTAACCACTGTCTGAGACTGATCCATCTCTAACCACTGTCTAACACTGAGACTGATCCATCTTAAACCACTGTCTAACACAGACTGATCCATCTCTAATCACAATCTAACACAGACTGATCCATCTTTAACCACTGTCTGAGACTGATCCATCTCTAACCACTGTCTAACACTGAGACTGATCCATCTTTAACCACTGTCTAACACTGAGACTGATCCATCTTTAACCACTGTCTAACACTGAGAATGATCCATCTTAAACCACTGTCTAACACTGAGACTGATCCATCTTAAACCACTGTCTGAGACTGATCCATTTTTAAACACTATCTAACACTGAGACTGATCCATCTTTAACCACTGTCTAACACTGAGACTGATCCATCTCTAACCACTGTCTAACACTGAGACTGATCCATCTCTAACCACTGTCTGAGACTGATCCATCTAAAACCACTGTCTAACACTGAGACTGATCCATCTAAAACCACTGTCTAACACTGAGACTGATCCATCTTTAACCACTGTCTAAGACTGATCCATCTCTAACCACTGTCTAACACTGAGACTGATCCATCTGTCTGAGACTGATCCATCTCTAACCACTGTCTAACACTGAGACTGATACATCTTTAACCACTGTCTAACACTGAGACTGATCCATCTTAAACCACTGTCTAACACTGAGACTGATCCATCTTTAACCACTGTCTAACACTGAGACTGATCCATCTCTAACCACACAGACTGATCTATCTTTAACCACTGTCTGAGACTGATCCATCTCTAACCACTGTCTAACACTGAGACTGATCCATCTTAAACCACTGTCTAACACAGACTGATCCATCTCTAATCACAATCTAACACAGACTGATCCATCTTTAACCACTGTCTGAGACTGATCCATCTCTAACCACTGTCTAACACTGAGACTGATCCATCTTTAACCACTGTCTAACACTGAGACTGATCCATCTTTAACCACTGTCTAACACTGAGAATGATCCATCTTAAACCACTGTCTAACACTGAGACTGATCCATCTTAAACCACTGTCTGAGACTGATCCATTTTTAAACACTATCTAACACTGAGACTGATCCATCTTTAACCACTGTCTGAGACTGATCAATCAATAACCACTGTCTAACACTGAGACTGATACATCTTTAACCACTGTCTAACACTGAGACTGATCCATCTTAAACCACTGTCTAACACTGAGACTGATCAATCTTTAACCACTGTCTAACACTGCGACTGATCCATCTCTAACCACACTGAGACTGATCTATCTTTAACCACTGTCTGAGACTGATCCATCTCTAACCACTGACTAACATTGAGACTGATCCATCTTAAACCACTGTCTAACACTAAGATTGATCCATCTTAAACCACTGTCTAACACTGAGACTGATCAATCTTTAACCACTGTCTAACACTGCGACTGATCCATCTCTAACCACACTGAGACTGATCCATCTTTAACCACTGTCTAACACTGAGAATGATCCATCTTAAACCACTGTCTGAGACTGATCCATCTCTAACCACTGTCTAACACTGAGACTGATCCATCTTTAACCACTGTCTAACACAGACTGATCCATCTCTAATCACAATCTAACACTGAGACTGATCCATCTTTAACCACTGTCTAACACTGAGACTGATCCATCTTTACCCACTGTCTAACACTGAGACTGATCCATCTTTAACCACTGTCTGAGACTGATCCATCTCGAACCACTGTCTAACACTGAGACTGATCCATCTTTAACTACTGTCTAACACTGAAACTGATCCATGTTAAACCACTGTCTATCACAGACTGATCCATCTCTAATCACAATCTAACACTGAGACTGATCCATCTTAAACTGCTGTCTAACACTGAGACTGATCCATCTTAAACCACTGTCTAACACTGAGACTGATCAATCTCTAACCACTGTCTAACACTGAGAATGATCCATCTTAAACCACTGTCTGAGCCTGATCCATTTTTAACCACTGTCTAACACTGAGACTGATCCATCTTTAACCACTGTCTGAGACTGATCCATCAATAACCACTGTCTAACACTGAGACTGATACATCTTTAACCACTGTCTAACACTGAGACTGATCCATCTTAAACCACTGTCTAACACTGAGACTGATCCATCTTTAACCACTGTCTAATACTGAGACTGATCCATCTCTAACCACACTGAGACTGATCTATCTTTAACCACTGTCTGAGACTGATCCATCTCTAACCACTGACTAACATTGAGACTGATCCATCTTTAACCACTGTCTTCCACTGAGATTTATCCATCTTAAACCACTGTCTAACACTGAGACTGATCAATCTCTAACCACTGTCTAACACTGAGACTGATCCATCTTAAACCACTGTCTAACACTGAGACTGATCCATTTTTAACCACTGTCTAACACTGAGAATGATACCTTTAACTACTGTCTGAGACTGATCCCTCTCTAACCACTGTCTAACACTGAGACTGATCCATCTTTAACCACTGTCTAACACTGAGAATGATCCATCTTAAACCACTGTCTGAGACTGATCCATCTAAAACCACTGTCTAACATTGAGACTGATCCATCTTTAACCACTGTCTAACACTGAGAATGATCCATCTTAAACCACTGTCTGAGACTGATCCATCTTAAACCACTGTCTGAGACTGATCCATCTTTAACCACTGTCTAACACTGAGACTGATCCATCTCTAACCACTGTCTAACACTGAGACTGATCCATCTCTAATCACAATCTAACACTGAGACTGATCCATCTTTAACCACTGTCTAACACTGAGACTGATCCATCTTTACCCACTGTCTAACACTGAGACTGATCCATCTTAAACCACTGTCTGAGACTGATCCATCTCTAACCACTGTCTAACACTGAGACTGATCCATCTTTAACTACTGTCTAACACTGAGACTGATCCATGTTAAACCACTGTCTATCACAGACTGATCCATCTCTAATCACAATCTAACACTGAGACTGATCCATCTTAAACTGCTGTCTAACACTGAGACTGATCCATCTTTAACCACTGTCTAACACTGAGACTGATCCATCTTAAACCACTGTCTAACACTGAGACTGATCCATCTTAAACCACTGTCTGAGACTGATCCATTTTTAACCACTGTCTAGCACTGAGACTGATCCATCTTTAACCACTGTCTGAGACTGATCCATCAATAACCACTGTCTAACACTGAGACTGATACATCTTTAACCACTGTCTAACACTGAGAATGATCCATCTTAAACCACTGTCTAACACTGAGACTGATCCATCTTAAACCACTGTCTGAGACTGATCCATTTTTAACCACTGTCTAACACTGAGACTGATCCATCAATAACCACTGTCTAACACTGAGACTGATCCATCAATAACCACTGTCTAACACTGAGACTGACACATCTTTAACCACTGTCTAACACTGAGACTGATCCATCTTAAACCACTGTCTGAGACTGATCCATTTTTAACCACTGTCTAACACTGAGACTGATCCATCTTTAATCATTGTCTAACACTGAGACTGATCCATCTTTAACCACTGTCTGAGACTTATCCATCTCTAAACACTGTCTAACACTGAGACTGATCCATCTTTAACCACTGTCTAACACTGAGACTGATCCATCTTTAACCACTGTCTAACACTGAGACTGATCCATCTCTAACCCCTGGGGTTGTGTGAGGTGACAACCATGTGAGTGTTGGTTTGTGAGTGTGTGTGTCTGTGTGTGTGAGATTGTATGTGTGAGGTTGTATGAGGTGTTGTTTGTGCGTATGTGTGTGTGAGGTTCTGTGTTTGTTTGTGTGTGTGTGTGTGTGTGTGTGTGTGTGTGTGTGTGTGTGTGTGTGTGTGTGTGTGTGTGTGTGTGTGTGTGTGTGTGAGAGAGAGAGAGAGAGAGATCTATCAGGAGCACACAGAGGCTTCAGCCATGTGATCCTAGCCAGGGAAGGAGATAGCTAGCAATGTCACAGCCACAGTCACTCTGCATCACCATCAACCTCCGATCAACACCCGCTGAATTCTCCCCTTGGAGACACACACACACACACACACACACACACACACACACACACACACACACACACACACACACACACACACACACGCGTGTGTAACATTACAGCAGTGTGTCTCTATGGAACAATATGTTTCTGCAGTATGTGGACAGAGAGAGAGAGATAGGGAGAAGTAATGTGTGTGTGTGTTTGGAGGAGAGAGGAGAGCTGTGACTGTAGCGTTCCAGACCTGGTTGCCAGATCCTGATCAGGTATCCATCAGGTATCCCCCATAGTGTTTGAGATAACCTGCTGTGGCGTGCCACTGAGCAGGTGTGTTTGATTATTCCTGTGCCAGTGCTGTGTGCAGGCAGGAAGCAGGAAGGCAGGGTGTGGGAGCCCCATTGTCAGAGGGTCACCACTGCCCCCTATGGCACATGTTGGTACCGAAGCTCCAATAATGTAGTCTGAAGCGATTCTCTAAAGCCCTGTTTACACTTGGCACTAACATGGATCATGTGACCTGATCTTATCCACATCCTGATTGTGCCAACATTTTCAGAAATTTGTCTACACATGCTATTAAAATGTGTCTCTTATTCGTCCATTGTGTACGCATTGTGATAAGATTCCCTGGTGGCTCCTTGTAGGCAAATTAATTACATTTACGTCATTTCACAGCTATTCTTTCAAAATAATATGTATTTATTTATTTTATGACACATATTGACGGTATTAGCCAATGGTGCCAGCTGTCAATGATTTTAGGATCAGGATGATTTACATGGCTTCACTGTCCTGATCCATCTACTCTACAATAAAACATGCATGTCTGACTACTTCCTGAAGTGATCTATATCAGTGTCTAGGTGGGGTCTGACTACCTCCTGAAGTGATCTATATCAGTGTTTAGGTGGAGTCTGACTACTTCCTGAAGTGATCTATATCAGTGTCAAGGTGGGGTCTGACTACCTCCTGAAGTGATCTATATCAGTGTCTAGGTGGGGTCTGACTACTTCCTGAAGTGATCTATATCAGTGTCTAGGTGGAGTCTGACTACCTCCTGAAGTGATCTATATCAGTGTCTAGGTGGGGTCTGACTACTTCCTGAAGTTATCTATATCAGTGTCTAGGTGGGGTCTGACTACCTCCTGAAGTGATCTATATCAGTGTCAAGGTGGGGTCTGACTACCTCCTGAAGTGATCTATATCAGTGTCTAGGTGGAGAGGCTGGTGGGGGATGGGGCCCAGGGCATGAGTCAGTCCACATACAGTAGTAGGTGACAGATCCCTCACATTTCCATGTATTTAATACACACACACACACACACACACACACACACACACACACACACACACACACACACACACACACACACACACACACACACACACACACACACACAATCCTGTCTCCTGGTACCCTGCAGCCTCCAGGAAGGTGGAAGACTGATATGGTGTCATCACGGAGGCTAACCTCCGGAGCTGCCCTCTTCCTCTCCAAACCCAGAAATCAATAGTCAGGATGAAACGGGGTGGAAACAGCACAGGAAGAATGGGGGGGGGGGCACAACCTTGATTTGTGTATCCACATTTACAGAGAATGTTGTTTTCCCATCGTTGACCTGGAGTGCGCTGGTTAAGGTAATATGAAGGACAGTAGAATAATGATCCTGCCTGTCTGGAGTATGTACTGCATGGACATGGATGGGAGAGCTTAATTCAATAGGTCTGCATCGGGCTGCCGCTGGTGGAAATGCATGGGGGTGATGAGGTAGAGCTGTATGTGCGGTGGGCGCCCAGGTTGACAGGTGTTACAGATCAATTGGTTTCAACACTGATGGCGTGAAGGAAATGAGTTTAGCCTATGTAAGTCTACATCCCAAATGGCACCCTATTCCCTACACAGTGCACAGGGCTCTGGTCAAAGCAGTGCACTACAGGGAACAGGGTGCCATTTGAGACCGTGCCTAAGCCTGCATCTGTGAGAAATCACATGCTCTCCTCAGCACAGTGCATCTGCCCAGCAAATATCCAAACATCGTATAGCTGTGAATAATTGACTCTGCCTATAACGCTGTAAACACCAATTAAACAAACTAGACCGGGTAAAGCTAGTACATTTAAAATGTCATCCGAGGAGTCAGAATCCCATGGGACTAATACACAGCCACAGTGGAAAGGGATTTTTGGGGGCAATTGTTCTTTGCTTGCAATCTCGGGAATCGCCCTTGAAGAACACAGCATCTTTTCATATGCGGAAAACATATTTCTCTTCAAATGTCAATCAATACTATTTTTTTCATTCCGTCTGGGTGTAGGTTGGACAGAGAATCAAACACGGGCTTTGATCGATACAGATTATCTGTGGTGGTGTGGCATGCAACGTCTGGGTCTTGGAGGAATGTGGAGGTTACTGTGAGGAATGTTAGTGTTGTGGTGGATGGCGCTCTGTTTCAAGCAGAGTTCAATTACAAACCGGGTGGGGGGCCCTGGGGCTGGGATTCACACGTTAGAATCAGCCATAGAGAGCAACCAGTACATGAGTTATAACAGAGAAACCACCACACAGAGAGGTCCTTCAAATGGGTTATAACAGAGAAACCACCACACAGAGCGGTCCTTTAAATGGGTTATAACAGAGAAACCACCATGCAGAGAGGTCCTTTAAATGGGTTATAACAGAGAAACCACCACACAGAGAGGTCCTTTAAATGGGTTATAACAGAGAAACCACCACACAGAGAGGTCCTTTAAATGGGTTATAACAGAGAAACCACCACAGCGGTCCTTTAAATGGGTTATAACAGAGAAACCACCACACAGAGGTCCTTTAAATGGGTTATAACAGAGAAACCACCATGCAGAGAGGTCCTTTAAATGGGTTATAACAGAGAAACCACCACAGAGGTCCTTTAAATGGGTTATAACAGAGAAACCACCATGCAGAGAGGTCCTTTAAATGGGTTATAACAGAGAAACCACCACACAGAGGTCCTTTAAATGGGTTATAACAGAGAAACCACCATGCAGAGAGGTCCTTTAAATGGGTTATAACAGAGAAACCACCACAGAGGTCCTTTAAATGGGTTATAACAGAGAAACCACCATGCAGAGAGGTCCTTTAAATGGGTTATAACAGAGAAACCACCATGCAGAGAGGTCCTTTAAATGGGTTATAACAGAGAAACCACCACACAGAGGTCCTTTAAATGGGTTATAACAGAGAAACCACCACACAGAGAGGTCCTTTAAATGGGTTATAACAGAGAAACCACCACACAGAGGTCCTTTAAATGGGTTATAACAGAGAAACCACCACACAGAGGTCCTTTAAATGGGTTATAACAGAGAAACCACCACACAGAGAGGTCCTTTAAATGGGTTATAACAGAGAAACCACCACAGAGGTCCTTTAAATGGGTTATAACAGAGAAACCACCACACAGAGAGGTCCTTTAAATGGGTTATAACAGAGAAACCACCACACAGAGAGGTCCTTTAAATGGGTTATAACAGAGAAACCACCACACAGAGAGGTCCTTTAAATGGGTTATAACAGAGAAACCACCACACAGAGAGGTCCTTTAAATGGGTTATAACAGAGAAACCACCACACAGAGGTCCTTTAAATGGGTTATAACAGAGAAACCACCACACAGAGGTCCTTTAAATGGGTTATAACAGAGAAACCACCACACAGAGAGGTCCTTTAAATGGGTTATAACAGAGAAACCACCATGCAGAGAGGTCCTTTAAATGGGTTATAACAGAGAAACCACCACACAGAGAGGTCCTTTAAATGGGTTATAACAGAGAAACCACCACACAGAGAGGTCCTTTAAATGGGTTATAACAGAGAAACCACCACACAGAGAGGTCCTTTAAATGGGTTATAACAGAGAAACCACCATGCAGAGAGGTCCTTTAAATGGGTTATAACAGAGAAACCACCTTGCAGAGGTCCTTTACATTTCTATACTATTCCAGACAGCATATCAGATTGATGACAAACACAGCCTCTCTATCAGCTGGACCAGTTGGCCATGAAATACCCACACGATGGAAATGAAGCTCCAGTCAGAAAAGAGAAAAGAAATCCCTCATATAAATAACAATCACACACTGTGGGCCGGTTCTTCATGCAGCAGTGATTCATTACAATGGAGGTGAAAAACCTTCGCCCTGATTACCTCTTCACGGCAATTTCTGTGTGTGAAAGACCTTTTAATGGCTTGCCCATTCTGTTGTTACGAGCCCCATTGGAATTCCTGTCTGATACCCTCACTTTATTTACACTCCTGGTGTTCAACCTTCCCAAGTTCTCTCACATCACCCCGCTCCTCCGCTCTCTCCACTGGCTTCCAGTTGAAGCTCGCATCCGCTACAAGTCCATGGTGCTTGCCTACGGAGCTGTGAGGGGAACGGCACCTCCGTACCTTCAGGCTCTGATCAGGCCCTACACCCAAACAAGGGCACTGCGTTCATCCACCTCTGGCCTGCTCGCCTCCCTACCTCTGAGGAAGCACAGTTCCCGCTCAGCCCAGTCAAAACTGTTCGCTGCTCTGGCACCCCAATGGTGGAACAAGCTCCCTCACGACGCCAGGACAGCGGAGTCAATCACCACCTTCCGGAGACACCTGAAACCCCACCTCTTTAAGGAATACCTGGGATAGGATAAAGTAATCCTTCTAACCACCCCCCCCCCTAAAAGATTTAGATGCACTATTGTAAAGTGGTTGTTCCACTGGATATCATAAGGTGAATGCACCAATTTGTAAGTCGCTCTGGATAAGAGCGTCTGCTAAATGACTTAAATGTAAATGCAAAAATGCAGACGGGCAGACTGCAGACGGGCGACAGGCAGGCAGACAGACAGGCGGGCAGACAGGCAGGCAGACAGACAGGCGGGCAGACAGGCAGGCAGACAGACAGGTTTCTACATGGCTGATGTTGAGGGTTTGATAATACTTCATGTTCCATGCTGGGTGTCCTCTCCTCATCACATCTCTAAGTGTCTCAATGGAATAACAGCAGTGGCCCCTGGGGGTCTAACTGGAGTCAATGTGCTAGAGAAACAATGGTGCTTTATTGATCAGCAGCGCCGCGCTCCTTTCTGGTGGCGGTGAGGGAACACGCGCTGCCATCTGTCACGGCTGTTCCGCCTCCTTGCCAGCATTTTCCCCACAAATGGGTCAGAAATATCAGAATAATCCATTGGAGAAGAGAGGAGTACAGCACAGAGCCATGACAAAAACCCATGATCATCATTATGACTCGCCGGAGATCAGCCAAGACATTCCTTTAATGCGAACAGGCGGCTGTTGTGACGGACCAGACATGATAGGTTGTGGTTTTCTGTCCCCCTCAAACACCATCAAAGTGTGCCAGTAGCGTGTAAGTACTTGATTAGAATATCTAGGAAATATCAAGACAGAGTAATTGGGGGAAAATCATAAAGAGTTTTGAGACTTCTGAGATACGGTATCTGTCCTTTATATTCTGATCAAATCAGAATGTTTAATCTTAAAATAGAATGCCAGACAGTTTAAATCCTGAAAACATCAGGAATCCTAAATAATAACTGACCAGTGTTGTAGTTGAGGACCTGATATAATTATAAACATGTCAACTTTAGATTGAGGAACTGCAGAGAATCAAAAACATCAACATGTAATTGTACGAGGTCAACTATTTCAATTCCAGTCAATTCAGAAAGTAAAACAAATCCAATTCCAATTCAAAATTGTTGTAATTGAAAGCATTGAAAATAATTGGAATTTCAGTGTACTTCCTGAATTGTCTTGAATTGAAATGGAATTGACCCCAACCCTGAGCCCCACAGTGGACGTTCCCGAGCCCGTTGATCACCTGTGACTGATCTGCGTCCCCCGCAGACTGGACATGGTCTCCTCCAGGTTCTGCCGTAGGTCAGCAATGTTCTTCACTGTCCTCATGCGTCTCGTCTCGGGGTCTTCCCCTGCAATGCACAGAGAAGGGGTTTATGAGAGATGTTGGGCTCTGTGGTGAAGTTTCCCTTAAGTATAGATCTAGGATCAGCTTCCTCTGTCCCAATTCTAACCTTAACCATTAGTGGGGAAAAAGCTAAACTGACCCAACATCAGCGTCTAGGGGCAACTTCATGTTACACCAGATGTGGGCTCCTGTAACATTCCTCAAGACGCCGCCATACATCAGCATCACCAACATCACCATGACAACGCACTCTGACAGGTAGCATGGGTACGCATTCCAAGATGCTGTGCCGACAGTTTGAACCCGTCTCAGCTGTCAGGATGGAATTGTCAACGAAAAAATGTTTTTAGTGGAAAAAGGAAATTTCTGCAGTCCTGCCATTTTCAACGCGAACATAGAAACCCACTGCCATGACGCTGCACTCTCCATTTGTAAGCTACAACATATATTTTGCCTCAACAGCTAAATCTCAGATAGTCTTTCAATCTTAGTCAGTCCCATCCAAATGCATTTCATCTCAGTCCAGGACCTTTCTCCTGATTCCAGTTCAGCTCCGACTGTAACCACTTCATGTTTTATATACTTACAATAGTTATATATAAGACTCATTCACAGTAAAGTGCCTGTTGCAGTATATTAAACCCATTCTACTGCAGTATATAAAACCCATTCTACTGCAGTATATTAAACCCATTCTACTGCAGTATATTAAACCCATTCTACTGCAGTATATTAAACCCATTCTACTGCAGTATATTAAACCCATTCTATTGCAGTATATAAAACCCATTCTACTGCAGTATATTAAACCCATTCTACTGAAGTATATAAAACCCATTCTACTGCAGTATATTAAACCCATTCTACTGCAGTATATTAAACCCATTCTACTATATTAAACCCATTCTACTGCAGTATATTAAACCCATTCTACTATATTAAACCCATTCTACTGCAGTATATAAAACCCATTCTACTATATTAAACCCATTCTACTGCAGTATATTAAACCCATTCTACTGCAGTATATTAAACCCATTCTATTGCAGTATATAAAACCCATTCTACTATATTAAACCCATTCTACTGAAGTATATTAAACCCCTTCTACTGCAGTATATTAAACCCATTCTACTGCAGTATATTAAACCCATTCTATTGCAGTATATAAAACCCATTCTACTATATTAAACCCATTCTACTGAAGTATATAAAACCCATTCTACTGCAGTATATTAAACCCATTCTACTGCAGTATATAAAACCCATTCTACTGCAGTATATTAAACCCATTCTACTGCAGTATATTAAACCCATTCTACTGCAGTATATTAAACCCATTCTACTGAAGTATATTAAACCCATTCTACTGCAGTATATTAAACCCATTCTACTGAAGTATATTAAACCCATTCTACTGAAGTATATTAAATCCATTCTACTGAAGTATATAAAACCCATTCTACTGCAGTATATTAAACCCATTCTACTGCAGTATATAAAACCCATTCTACTGAAGTATATAAAACCCATTCTACTGCAGTATATTAAACCCATTCTACTGAAGTATATTAAACCCATTCTACTGAAGTATATAAAACCCATTCTACTGCAGTATATTAAACCCATTCTACTGCAGTATATAAAACCCCTTCTACTGCAGTATATTAAACCCATTCTACTGAAGTATATAAAACCCATTCTACTGAAGTATATTAAACCCATTCTACTGAAGTATATAAAACCCATTCTACTGAAGTATATTAAACCCGTTCTACTGCAGTATATTAAACCCATTCTACTGCAGTATATTAAACCCATTCTACTGAAGTATATTAAACCCATTCTACTGCAGTATATTAAACCCATTCTACTGAAGTATATTAAACCCATTCTACTGAAGTATATTAAACCCATTCTACTGAAGTATATTAAACCCATTCTACTGAAGTATATAAAACCCATTCTACTGCAGTATATTAAACCCATTCTACTGAAGTATATTAAACCCATTCTACTGAAGTATATTAAACCCATTCTACTGAAGTATATAAAACCCATTCTACTGCAGTATATTAAACCCGTTCTACTGCAGTATATTAAACCCATTCTACTGAAGTATATTAAACCCATTCTACTTGTCACGTCCTGGCCAGTATATAAGGTTAATTGTTTTGTAGTTTGGTCAGGGCGTGACAGAGGGTATTTGTTTTATGTGGTTCAGGGTGGTGTGTTTGATTAAGGGTGTTTGATTTAGTATTTCCGGGGTTTTGGTTTATAGTCTGTTTATGTATTTCTATGTCTAGTCTGGTGAGTGTGTTTCTATGTTGGTTAATTGGGATTGGGACTCTCAGTTGAAGGCAGGTGTTGTCTATCTGCCTTTGATTGAGAGTCTCATATATAAGGGTGTGTTTGTGTTTGTGATTTGTGGGTGATTGTTCTGTGTTCAGCCCTAGGCTTTGCCAGACTGTTAGTTGTTCGTTTCGTATTTTGTTATTTTTGTATGTTCATTTTTGTAGTGAATAAAAATCAAGATGAGCATTCACGAACCTGCTGCGTATTGGTCCACATTTTCCGATGACGATTTCGCACTATCGTCGGAAGACGAAGACAACCGTGACAGAATCACCCACCTCTCAAGGACCAAGCAGCAGAGGAAGGAGCAGAAGGCGTTCGAGTTGGACTGGCGGGAGAAGTGGACTTGGGAAGAAGTTCTGGACGGGGCCGGACCTTGGCATCAGGCTGGGGAGTATCGCCGCCCGCAGTGGGAAATAGAAGCAGCCAAGGCAGAGAGGCGTTGGTACGAGGCCAGAGTGGACGCGCTGAAGGAGATGCACGAGAGGCACCCCCAAGAAAATTTTGGGGGGGGGGGGCACACGGGTAGTTTGGCTAGGCGAAGGAAGAGCCGGAAGCCAGCTACCCGTGGTTATATGGAGGAGAGTATGAGGTGGGGAGCGCCATGTTTCGCTGAGAAGCGCAATATCTCACCCATACGCACGCACAGTCCGGTGCGAGTTATTCCAGCCCCTCGCAGGTGCCGTGCTAGAGCGGGCATCCAGCCTGGTAGGAGGATGCCTGCGCAGCGCATCTGGTCGCCGGTACGCCTCCGAGGACCAGGCTACCCAACTCCCGCTCTACGCACGGCTACCATCAAGCCCCTGCACAGCCCAGTCTGCCCTGTACGAGCACTCCGCTCGTGCAGGGCCACTAGTTCCATCGAGCCAAGGCGGGTTGTGCAGGAGGTAAGATCTAGACCGGCTGTGCGCCTCCATGGCCCTGGGTTTCCAGCTCCTGTCTCTCGTGCGGACCTGGAAGTGCGTCCACCCAGTCCGACTCGTCCTGTTCCCGCTCCCCGCACTAAACGGCAAGTGCGTAAACCCAGCCTCGCCAGTCAACAGTCGTCGGAGCTGCCCGCCAGTCAACAGTCGTCGGAGCTGCCCGCCAGTCAACAGTCGTCGGAGCTGCCCGCCAGTCAACAGTCGTCGGAGCTGCCCGCCAGTCAACAGTCGTCGGAGCTGCCCGTCAGTCAACAGTCGTCGGAGCTGCCCGTCAGTCAACAGTCGCCGGAGTGGTCAGACTGCGCTGAACTGCCGGAGTGGCCAGACTGCGCTGAACTGCCGGAGTGGCCAGACTGCGCTGAACTGCCGGAGTGGCCAGACTGCGCTGAACTGCCGGAGTGGCCAGACTGCGCTGAACTGCCGGAGTGGCCAGACTGCGCTGAACTGCCGGAGTGGCCAGACTGCCCTGACCTGCCGGAGTGGCCAGACTGCCCTGACCTGCCGGAGTGGCCAGACTGCCCTGACCTGCCGGAGTGGCCAGACTGCCCAGACCGCCCCGAGCCGACAGACTGCCCAGACCGCCCCGAGCCGACAGACTGCCCAGACCGCCCCGAGCCGACAGACTGCCCAGACCGCCCCGAGCCGACAGACTGCCCAGACCGCCCCGAGCCGACAGACTGCCCAGACCGCCCCGAGCCGACAGACTGCCCAGACCGCCCCGAGCCGACAGACTGCCCAGACCGCCCCGAGCCGACAGACTGCTCAGACTGCCTGGAACGGCCAGAACCTGAGCCGCCTCCATATAGGTGGGTTGGGGAGGGGGGGTGTAGCACAGTGCCGTCGTTGACGGCAGCCACCCTCCCTTCCCTCCCTTTAGTAAGGGGGAATTTTTCTTTTGGGTATTGTGTGGGGGTATTTGTTAAGGTGCTTCTGGGGTAGCACCTTTAGGGGGGGGTACTGTCACGTCCTGGCCAGTATATAAGGTTAATTGTTTTGTAGTTTGGTCAGGGCGTGACAGAGGGTATTTGTTTTATGTGGTTCAGGGTGGTGTGTTTGATTAAGGGTGTTTGATTTAGTATTTCCGGGGTTTTGGTTTATAGTCTGTTTATGTATTTCTATGTCTAGTCTGGTGAGTGTGTTTCTATGTTGGTTAATTGGGATTGGGACTCTCAGTTGAAGGCAGGTGTTGTCTATCTGCCTTTGATTGAGAGTCTCATATATAAGGGTGTGTTTGTGTTTGTGATTTGTGGGTGATTGTTCTGTGTTCAGCCCTAGGCTTTGCCAGACTGTTAGTTGTTCGTTTCGTATTTTGTTATTTTTGTATGTTCATTTTTGTAGTGAATAAAAATCAAGATGAGCATTCACGAACCTGCTGCGTATTGGTCCACATTTTCCGATGACGATTTCGCACTATCGTCGGAAGACGAAGACAACCGTGACACTACTGAAGTATATTAAACCCATTCTACTGCAGTATATTAAACCCCTTCTACTGCAGTATATAAAACCCGTTCTACTGAAGTATATTAAACCCATTCTACTGCAGTATATTAAACCCATTCTACTGAAGTATATTAAACCCATTCTACTGAAGTATATAAAACCCATTCTACTGCAGTATATAAAACCCGTTCTACTGAAGTATATTAAACCCATTCTACTGAAGTATATAAAACCCATTCTACTGCAGTATATTAAACCCATTCTACTGCAGTATATTAAACCCATTCTACTGAAGTATATTAAACCCATTCTACTGAAGTATATTAAACCCCTTCTACTGCAGTATATAAAACCCATTCTACTGCAGTATATTAAATCCATTCTACTGCAGTATATTAAACCCATTCTACTGCAGTATATTAAACCCATTCTATTGCAGTATATTAAACCCATTCTACTGCAGTATATAAAACCCATTCTACTGATGTATATTAAACCCATTCTACTGAAGTATATTAAACCCATTCTACTGCAGTATATTAAACCCATTCTACTGAAGTATATTAAACCCATTCTACTGAAGTATATTAAACCCATTCTACTGAAGTATATTAAACCCATTCTACTACAGTATATTAAACCCATTCTACTGCAGTATATTAAACCCATTCTACTGAAGTATATTAAACCCATTTTACTGAAGTATATAAAACCCATTCTACTGCAGTATATTAAACCCATTCTACTGAAGTATATAAAACCCATTCTACTGCAGTATATTAAACCCATTCTACTGAAGTATATAAAACCCATTCTACTGAAGTATATTAAACCCCTTCTACTGCAGTATATAAAACCCATTCTACTATATTAAACCCATTCTACTGAAGTATATTAAACCCATTCTACTGCAGTATATTAAACCCATTCTACTGCAGTATATTAAACCCATTCTACTGCAGTATATAAAACCCATTCTACTGCAGTATATTAAACCCATTCTACTATATTAAACCCATTCTACTGAAGTATATTAAACCCATTCTACTGAAGTATATAAAACCCATTCTACTGCAGTATATTAAACCCATTCTACTGCAGTATATTAAATCCATTCTACTGAAGTATATAAAACCCATTCTACTGAAGTATATTAAACCCCTTCTACTGCAGTATATTAAACCCATTCTACTGAAGTATATAAAACCCATTCTACTGCAGTATATTAAACCCATTCTACTATATTAAACCCATTCTACTGAAGTATATAAAACCCATTCTACTGCAGTATATTAAACCCATTCTACTGCAGTATATAAAACCCATTCTACTGAAGTATATTAAACCCATTCTACTGAAGTATATTAAACCCATTCTACTGAAGTATATTAAACCCATTCTACTGCAGTATATTAAACCCATTCTACTGCAGTATATTAAACCCATTCTACTGCAGTATATTAAACCCATTCTACTGAAGTATATAAAACCCATTCTACTGCAGTATATTAAACCCATTCTACTGCAGTATATTAAACCCATTCTACTGCAGTATATTAAACCCATTCTACTGCAGTATATTAAACCCATTCTACTGCGGTATATTAAACCCATTCTACTGCAGTATATTAAACCCATTCTACTGCAGTATATTAAACCCATTCTACTGCGGTATATTAAACCCATTCTACTGAAGTATATTAAACCCATTCTACTGCAGTATATTAAACCCATTCTACTGAAGTATATAAAACCCATTCTACTGCAGTATATTAAACCCATTCTACTGCGGTATATTAAACCCATTCTACTGAAGTATATTAAACCCATTCTACTGAAGTATATTAAACCCATTCTACTGCAGTATATTAAACCCATTCTACTATATTAAACCCATTCTACTGAAGTATATTAAACCCATTCTACTGCAGTATATTAAATCCATTCTACTGCAGTATATTAAACCCATTCTACTGCAGTACATTAAACTCATTCTATTGCACTACATTAAGCCCATTCTATTGCACTACATTAAGCCCATTCTATTGCAGTACATTAAGCCCATTCTATTGCAGTACATTAAGCCCATTCTATTGCAGTACATTAAGCCCATTCTATTGCAGTACATTAATCCCATTATATTGCAGTACATTAAGCCCATTCTATTGCAGTACCTAAAGTCCATTCTATTGCAGTACATTAAGCCCATTCTATTGCAGTACATTAAGCCCATTCTATTGCAGTACCTAAAGTCCATTCTATTGCAGTACATTAAGCCCATTCTATTGCAGTACATTAAGCCCATTCTATTGCAGTACCTAAAGTCCATTCTATTGCAGTACATTAAGCCCATTCTATTGCATTACATTAAGCCCATTCTATTGCATTACATTAAGCCCATTCTATTGCAGTACCTAAAGTTCATTCTATTGCAGTACATTAAGCCCATTCTACTGGGGAGCTACTAATAAGCAGTAGAGTGCTACAGTACTTGTAGTCTGCATTCCAAATGGCACCCGATTCCCTACAGAGTGCACTACTTTTGACCAGAGCCCTATGGAGCCCTATTCCCTACATAGTGCACTACTTTTGGCTAGAGCCCTATAGGCCATGTTCAAAAGTAATGCAGTGTGCAGGGAAAAGGGTGCCATTTGGATTTTACCCGTGGCAGTGTCTTCCCACAAACACAGTCGTAGACACAACAGCTGTAGGAAGACACTATAGTGCTATAGTCCAAGGGCAAGGCCCCGCATATCTGCCTGCCTAGTCCAATTAGGCCTGGCTATGCTCCAGCCATCATCGCCTCTGTCAGCGGACACCATGGGCTGGTAATTAACATGAGTTGTGGGAGACCCAAAATGGATGCCAGTCACAGCAGTTTCCAGTTTCAAGGCACAACAAAAAAAGAACCCGTCTCCTCAAAGGAGCGTTGCAGAATGAGTCGGCACACGCGTCTAATGAGGGAATAACAGAATGTGTCAGCGCAGCTGATAAAGTTTTCATGCTTTTTCTATTTCATATTGGAACGCTGTAACCACGCCAACACTGGGCCAAATGTGGTGAATGCGTGTGGGTTTTTAAAATGGCTTGTCATGTTCCTTTGTGTTGAACTTTTTGTTCACTAAACAGTCAACCAGCGCTTAACATTTAGAGAACGAATATGCTCCACACAAGTTGAATATTAACTTACTGTTTGGTGCATCACCCCAACATACAACGCAGAGTGAATGCTTTCATTGTGTTATAAAGTACATACATAGTGAGTACAGAGTCCATCAAACTCTGTCAGCAACCTTCAAAGCTGACCTGATTTTGGAAGAGCTGGTGAGCGGCACCTCTAAACTGTGTTCACGCATCACTGCTTCTGTCAAGAGGACTGATACAGCTTGCGCACACACGCACACACGCACACGCACACACAGACACACACACACAGACACACACACACACACACACACACACTCCGAGGGTGTCTCAGGGGGAGCTGGGATAGGCAAAAACACATTTCCATTTCCCCCATGCATATCAATACACACTGGTACATGTGTGAAACAGGACAAATATAATCACCCATCTAATTACTTATTATATACACACACTCACACACAGCTATGTCTTACTATACCCCTAACCCTAACCCTAACCTGAACCCTAAACCTTATCGTAGCGCCTAAACCTAACTCTAATTTGAACCCTAACCCTAACCCGAACCCTAAACCTTACCGTAGTGCCTAAACCTAACTAATTTTAACCCTAACCCTAAACCTAACCCCTGAGCCTAAAATAGCCTTTTTACAAGTGAGGACCGGAAAAATGTCCTCACTTTTCTGATTTTTGTTGATTTACTATTCTTGTGAGGAAATCTGGTACTCACAGGTACAGTAAAACGTGTACACACACACACACAGTTTTGGACTATTTAACCCTGACCCCTGACCCCATAGACGTGAGTCCGGTTCAGAATCAGTCCTTTCAGGGAGGCTGTTAAGATCTGAGGTGGGACCAAGCCCAGGCAGCATCCGTTAACCCCGAGCCACGGGGGTGGCCAATCAATGCCTCCCTATGCCGTCTACGGTTTCAGACTTAAAAGGCAACACAAAAGAGCTGGACAGCCTTGTATAATGGACTCAATAGGACATTGAATGACTTTTAGAGCCATTTAATTTGACTGTTGTGTGTCTCACTGTCAGCTGAAATGATGGAGAGAGAGAGAGAGAGAGAGCAGAGAGAGAGCAGAAAGAGCGAGAGAGAGAACAGAGAGAGAGCAGAGAGAGCGAGAGCAGAGAGAGAGCAGAAAGAGCGAGAGAGACAGAGAGAGAGAGAGAGAGAGACAGAGAGAGAGCAGAAAGAGCGAGAGAGCAGAGAGAGAGAGCGAGAGAGAGAGAGAAAGCAGAAAGAGCAGAGAGAGAGCAGAGAGAGAGAGAGAGAGAGAGAGAGAAGTGAGGAGGAATGCTCATATCATGTCTGTGTGGGTGGGGTGTGGCAAGTTGGTCTGAGAGACAGTCTCAAAACTGCAATAAATCTTCAAAACCTTCCCCTACCTCCATCCCTCTCTCTATTCACCCCATCCTCGCCGACAAAGATCCAATCACAGTCCAATTATAAAGGGACACAAACAGGGTTGGCCCTGGGGGGATCAGGGCTGGACACAGTGTGCATCCCAACTGGCCCCCTATTCCCTATAGTGGGTTATGGGCCCTGGTTAAAAGTAGTGCATTACATAGGGAACTAAAAAGTGAATAGGGTGCTATTTAGGATGCAAGCATGCTCTCAGTGAGTTAGCCGCGGGGAGTGATTCATAGAGCGGTAATGGAGTGGAGCATTCACCTAAAGCAGAGTGCTGCTCTGTTATTACACCATCACTCACTATTATCACTCACTACCATCACTCACTACCATCACTCACTATTATCACTCACTATTATCACTCACTATTATCACTCACCAGCATCATTCACCACCATCCCTCACCACCATCCCTCACCACCACCACCACCTCCATCACTCAACACCACTACCTCCATCACTCAACACCACTACCTCCATCACTCAACACCACTACCTCCATCACTCACCAGCACCACCACCACCACTCACCACCACCCACCACCATCACTCACCACCACGACTCCCCATAGGCACACCCAACAGGTAATATGTACCATTCATTTCATACTCATATCACTCACCACCCACCACCACCACCACTCCCCATAGGCACACCCAACAGGTAATATGTACCATTCATTTTATACTCACACCACTCACCACCACCACCACCACCACCACTCCCCATAGACACACCCAACAGGTAATATGTACCATTCATTTTATACTCACACCACTCACCACCACCACCACCACCACCACTCCCCATAGGCACACCCAACAGGTAATATGTACCATTCATTTTATACTCACACCACTCACCACCACCACCACCACCACCACTCCCCATAGGCACACCCAACAGGTAATATGTACCATTCATTTTATACTCACATCACTCACCACCCACCACCACCACCACCACTCCCCATAGACACACCCAACAGGTAATATGTACCATTCATTTTATACTCACACCACTCACCACCACCACCACCACCACCACTCCCCATAGACACACCCAACAGGTAATATGTACCATTCATTTTATACTCACATCACTCACCACCACCACCACCACTCCCCATAGACACACCCAACAGGTAATATGTACCATTCATTTTATACTCACATCACTCACCACCACCACCACCACCACCACTCCCCATAGACACACCCAACAGGTAATATGTACCATTCATTTTATACTCACACCACTCACCACCCACCACCACCACCACTCCCCATAGACACACCCAACAGGTAATATGTACCATTCATTTTATACTCACACCACTCACCACCACCACCACCACTCCCCATAGACACACCCAACAGGTAATATGTACCATTCATTTTATACTCACACCACTCACCACCACCACCACCACTCCCCATAGACACACCCAACAGGTAATATGTACCATTCATTTTACACTCACACCACTCACCACCACCACCACCACCACCACTCCCCATAGGCACACCCAACAGGTAATATGTACCATTCATTTTACACTCACACCACTCACCACCACCACCACCACCACCACTCCCCATAGACACACCCAACAGGTAATATGTACCATTCATTTTATACTCACACCACTCACCACCACCACCACCACTCCCCATAGACACACCCAACAGGTAATATGTACCATTCATTTTACACTCACACCACCACCACCACCACCACCACTCCCCATAGACACACCCAACAGGTAATATGTACCATTCATTTCATACTCACAGGCGGTCAGATTAGATTTTTGTCAGATGCATCGCTATTCAAGTCCCTGCTGAGCACAACAATCATGCTACGATGCAGCGACAGCACTGCAAGCCACAGGTTGACCCAGACAAATATGAACACACACACACCAGCATTTACACACAGATGCGTGCACACACACACACACACACACACACACACACACACACAACACAGGCCACAGGTTCGGCAGCTGCCTAGTATCACTCTCCCTCTGTTCAATAATGCATGTTCTCTTTAGCTTGAGGCCCGCACCTCTCCTGGAGAGAGTGAACACCACTCCCTGCTCCATACATCCTAATGAGTCCAGCTAACACCGTGTCTCACAAAACACACCAGGGGCTCGGCAAGGCTTGCTCGCATGCACCAAACTCTGAATACGCCTTCGTGCAGAGAATGTCAACTGAAATCATTCAAACCCATTTCTATTGTCACCCACAATCCTCTCTGTGTTAGATAGCATGTGTCAACTCTCTGCAGCTTGCTGCAGCCACACGCCTGAGAGGAAGGACAAACTGGATCCAGAGTGTTATGACTTCTCCCAGCTAAAACCTGTGCTGCTGAGTTCTGTCCTAACAGGCAGTACAGCACTGAGCTGCTTGTTAAACCACATCCAATACATCGTTCCCTGAGGCAAAACCCTGAGCTGCCATACTGTACTATACTGCAGCTGGGCAGGCTGGGCACTTTTACTGCCAACTTTGTGTGGAAATGGGCTTTAGGAGGTACTGTAACTATCTGTATAGATCACACAGACAGGCATAGTATGGATGGATCACTGTCACTGTTGTATTCACAGGCAGGGAGGGAGCGCGTACACTGCAGCTGGCAACAGCATTGGTACCTCTTCAAGAATGGGACAATTTGGGGCTGGGCTTTTTCAGTGCAATATGAGCTATTACTACTACAGTGATACCACAATGATCATTTATGTTAATACTATTACTACTACAATAATACCACAATTAGTATTTATGTTACTGCTATTACTACTACAGTGATACCACAATGATCATTTATGTTAATACTATTACTACTACAATAATACCACAATTAGTATTTATGTTACTGCTATTACTACTACAGTGATACCACAATGATCATTTATGTTAATACTATTACTACTACAATAATACCACAATTACTATTTATGTTACTGCTATTACTACTACAGTGATACCACAATGATCATTTATGTTAATACTATTACTACTACAATAATACCACAATTACTATTTATGTTACTGCTATTACTACTACAGTGATACCACAATGATAATTTATGTTAATACTATTACTACTACAATAATACCACAATTAGTATTTTTGTTACTGCTATTACTACTACAGTGATACCAATGATAATTTATGTTAATACTATTACTACTACAATAATACCACAATTACTATTTATGTTACTGCTATTACTACTACAGTGATACCACAATGATCATTTATGTTAATACTATTACAATAATACCACAATTAGTATTTTTGTTACTGCTATTACTACTACAGTGATACCAATGATAATTTATGTTAATACTATTACTACTACAATAATACCACCATGAGTATTTATGTTACTGCTATTAATACTACAATAATACCATGATGAGTATTTATGTTGCTACTATTACTACTACAGTGATACTACAATGAGTATTTATGTTACTACTACAGTGATACCACAATGATAATTTATGTTAATACTATTACTACTACAATAATACCACAATTAGTATTTATGTTAATACTATTACTACTACAGTAATACTACAATGAGTATTTATGCTGCTGCTATTGCTACTTCAATAATATCACAATGAGTATTTATGTTGCTACTAGTACTACTACAGTGATACTACAATGAGTATTTATGTTAATACTATTACTACTACAATAATACCACAATTACTATTTATGTTACTGCTATTACTACTACAGTGATACCACAATTTATGTTACTGCTATTACTACCAGTGTTTCTACTACTTCTAAAATTATTATTTCTGTTAGCACTACTAATAATACAACCACTACCACACAGTAACTATGACTACCTTTACCTGACACTACTACCCAAGCTTCAGTCCACTACCACACAGTAACTATGACTACCTTTCCTGACACTACTACCCAAGCTTCAGTCCACTACCACACAGTAACTATGACTACCTTTACCTGACACTAGTCAGCAGCACTACCAGAACAGCAGCTCCACATCCAGCTGTACATACAACTGTACGGATGGAGACCTGTGTACGCCCCTGTGTGATGCCTACGTTGTAGTTGTGTGTGTGACTCACAGCGTGTGTGTGGCTTATAGAGTGTGTGACTAAGGGTGTGTGACTAAGATTGTGAGTGTGTGGGTGTTACGTTGTGAGAGTGTGAGTGGGTGTGTTTTACGGCGTAAGCGTGTGGGTGTGTGTATTACGGCGAGAGAGTGTGTGTGTGTGTGTGTGTGTGTGTGTGTGTGTGTGTGTGTGTGTGTGTGTGTGTGTGTGTGTGTGTGTGTGTGTGTGTGTGTGTGTGTGTGTGTGAGAGAGACTTACAATGTGGGTGTGTGTGCAGCACCTGCTCCAGGTCACCCAGCATGGTGAGGATCACCTCCTTGTCCAGCTGAGCCGTGCCCTCGCGGGCGCCCCCCTCCGCCTCCTCCTCCGCCCAGTACCCCCTCTCCCTGCCACCCTGGACCCCGACCCTGGTGCCCGCCGCTGATGCCACCTCGTCGTCCGAACGCCCACTGCTGCCCTCTTCATCCGTACCCTCCTCCCTGGGCTTCCCCAGCTGCCCACGTAGCGTCTCCCGAGGCGGTTGCTGTTGCCCGCCCAGCGATGCCCGCCCGACCGCCGTGCACCTCCATGGCACAGGGATGAGGGAGTGCTCCGACTGGGAGAGAACTTTGGTCAGGGAGAGGGACAGGGAGCGCGCCCTGGTGCCCCTCGCACCCCTGCCATCCCTGGCTGGCTCCTTCCTGGGGCTGCCCCCACGCGCTGGGGATGATGACAAGGATGAAGAGGATTTGGAAGGCGTGGGCGGGTCATCTAGCTCGAAGGAGTACACCCGCTGCTCGCCCTCGCTCAGCAGGGTCAGGTTGGTCAGGGAGCGCTGCTTGCGGAGGTTCAGGTTGTCTGGGAGGGGCTGGGGGGGTCTGCGAGGGGGGCTTCCACCCTGGTACACGGAGAACTCGGCGCCTCTCTTCATCTTCACCTCCTTTCTCTCATTCACTCTCTCTCTGTTCGTCAGTGGGTCTGTGCTGGTCCACCTGTTTGACTCTGTTCCCGTTCACATTCTGGCAGTGGTGGCTGGTGAGCCGGAGGAGGGGAGAGGAGAAGATGGTGGCGAGAGAGGTGAAGACTCCTCTATCTGTGGGGGGGGCTTAGGTGGCCCCGTGTCCAGCGCTTACCGAGGGTCCAGGCTTCATCCAGATGGAGGGAGTGAGAGATGGAGGGATGGAGAGCATGTTGCAGACGCCTGGATGAAAACCCCCCCCCTCACGCACAGCAGAGTCCAGAGCCATCCTCCAGACATTGCATTCCCATGGTCACCCAGCTAATAACTGGTGCCACAGACACACATCAACACAAATAAACAGACACTGCTTTACCTCCCACCTCCTCCTCTTCTCTTTCTCTCCTCCACCTCAAAACAGCAAGAAGCAGTGAGGGGGGTGGATGAATGCGATTTTACATCTCTCTCTTTCTCACGCAATCTCTCTCCTCCGCTCTATTCTACTCTCTCTGCTTCTCCCTCTCTGCTTCTCCCTCTCTTTATCTTTCTCTATTAAGAGCAGAGGGGAGCATTTCATTCCTCTCTCCCTCTCTGCTCTCCTGTTAATTACCAGCTCAGCAGAGCCTTTGCTTCTCTCCCTCTCTCCTCTCCTCACACCAGAGAATGGAGCCAGCACTCAATCTCTCCGCTCTGTTCATTTTAGCATTCCGCCTGCAATTTTATCCTTCCTCTCCCTCTGCCGCTCTCTCTCTCTTACTCTCTGCCTTATCTGTTTCTCCCTCCTCTCTCTCGCTCTCTCTCTCTCTCTCTCCCTTTCTCTTGTCTCGCTGGTTTCCCTTTCCTCTGCTGCAGTAGTGGCAGCCTCTGCTGTGGCTACTGCCGACCATCAAAACACGTGTCTTCAGTCTCCACGTCTGCCCACTTCAGTTCAGGAAACGCCTCACCACAAGTCGCAGGGTACTTGGGGAGCATGTGTGTGAGTGAAAGAGAGTCAAAGGATGAAAATGCATGTTCAACACTGCTGCCTCCCCCTCTTCTCCTCCTCTTCTCCCTCTTCTCCTCCTCCTCTTCTCCTCCTCTTCTCCTCCCCCTCTTCTCCTCCTCCTCTTCTCCTCCCCCTCTCCTCCTCCCCCTCTCCCCCTCTCCCCCTCTTCTCCTCCTCTTCTCCTCCCCTCTCCTCCTCCTCTTCTCCCTCTTCTCCTCCCCCTCTCCTCCTCCTCTTCTCCCTCTTCTCCTCCCCCTCTCCTCCTCCTCTTCTCCCTCTTCTCCTCCCCCTCTCCTCCTACTCTTCTCCCTCTTCTCCTCCCCCTCTCCCCCTCCCCCCTTCTCCTCCTCTTCTCCCTCTTCTCCTCCTCCTCTTCTCGCTCTTCTCCTCTCCCTTCTCCTCCCTTTCTGCTCCTCCCCTTAGCCCTCTTCTCCTCCCCCTCTTCTCTTCTTCTCCTCCCCTTCTCCCACTTCTCCTCTTCTCCCACTTCTCCTCCCCCTCTTCTCCTCTCCTTCTCCCTCTTCTCCTCCCCCTCTCCTCCTCCTCTTCTCCCTGTTCTCCTCCCCCTCTCCTCCTTCTCTTCTCCTCCCCCTCTCCACCAGATCTTCTCCCTCTTCTCCTCCCCCTCTCCTCCTCCCCCTCCCCCCCTTCTCCTCCTCTTCTCCCTTTCTGCTCCTCCCCTTAGCCCTCTTCTCCTCCCCCTCTTCTCTTCTTCTCCTCCCCTTCTCCCACTTCTCCTCTTCTCCCACTTCTCCTCCCCCTCTTCTCCTCTCCTTCTCCCCCTCTCCCTCTCTGCTTTCCCTGATAAAAACCAGAGTGACTGGGAGTTGTTTGGACAGCACACCTGCGAGTTGCGGCTCCCTGATAGCCGTGCTGCGCTGATGCACAGGCTAATTAAACGTTATAGGGTTAATGAGGTAAAGAGTAAAGCCCCGGCTCTCCTCTAGCCTCGACAAGACTGCAGACTGTCTGTCAACAGCTTCAACACTTCCTCTAGTATTAATAACCTCAACAGTACAGACACACACACCATAGACAAACAACAGCCTCCATGTGACCACACATGCTATAAGCTCATGATGCAGAGAAACTCATGGTAGCAGTTGCCCTGAGCAACCATATCCAAGGTGACATTAACTGCCATGGACAGAGATGGTATTTACAGTTGTAGGATCTTAATTTGACCAGTTTCTCCCCAGACATTTTTGTAGGGGTTGATACATTTTTAGTTAGGGCAAATCAAGTCTGACATTTTAAAATGTGTACCAAGAGTGTGCAAAGCTGTCATCAAGGCAAAAGGTGGCAACTTTGAAGAATCTCAAATATATAATATATTTTGATTTGTTTAACACTTTTTTGGGTTACTACATGATTCCATATGGTTTATTTCATACTTTTGATGTCTATTATTCTATTATTCTAAATAAAGAAAAACCCTGGAATGAGTAGGTGTGTCCAAACTTTTGACTGGTACTGTATGTCTACCTCTACATTGACGCTACACTGATCTTCTGTAAAATGACTGTAAGTTGCTCTCTCCGTTAAACCACCAAAATGTAAATTTAAATATAAACTCAGTGCTGCAGGATATTTTGCCCGAAGATGATGAACCATAAGTAGCTTTTTGAAAGACTTCCTTCACTATGGAGGCTACCGCAGACTCACACTCCAGGCAAGGAGCAGTTCAGGAGTCCAAACTAAGAAAAAAAAAACAAGGGTACAGATCTAGGATCTGCTTTCCCTCCCTGAATACTAACCTAATGAATATTGAGGGAAAAACAAAACTGACCCAAGATCAGTGTCTGGGGGCAACACAATCGTCCTGATACAGAAGTGAACCACCATGGTTCCTCAGATTATCATCTACATACGTTCATAAAAAGACCCCAAAAAACAGCAAAATCAGACTTTCTGAGTAGAACGCAACTGCAAACATTTTCATAAATGAACAAATCAAAGCAGAAAGTTCAATAGAGTCTCGCTGACCGCGGCGCTCATTGTGCCGTGACCACAGTGTGTATATTACAGGTTTGGCGATGTAAAAACACAACATTCCAGACATTTTACTTCGGGTGTGGCTTTGTAAAGGCATACATTTAGAGGACTAAAGTAGAGCTATGTAGGGACCATTCCCTTTGTAGACGACAATTTGGGGAGTCATTTGTTTTGTGACAAAACAATCTTTGTTTTCCCATACCCAAATGACAAACCAGCTTATAGTAGAGCAAGGCCTAAGACACGCAGTATGTTAAGTTAACATGCAGACCCACTAGGCAGGAATACACAGCAATATCTATTTTCTATGTCACAATAGATGTACTATGATTTCGCAGATACCTGACCTGCAACACCAAAGCTACGTAATAACACGTCATCATTTCCAAGGGACATTATCCACATTACATTTCCATCGCATTGAAATTCTATCAGTCTCTGTGTAAATGCCAACCTGAGCTGCAGCCCAGCCCACCACCCAGATAATACAGATTCTAGCTATCTCTGTCTCCTGCAGCCTCTGGCCACTGTCTATCCGGATGAGCCGCCACATCCCCACAGTTAGAACAAGACGCCGGGCGCCGGGGCATAACCAACGGCAACTGAGTAAACAAAGGGCCACAGATGCCTCCAGTGTCCGCCAGTCGTTCCTGACCTTTTCCCTTCGCCGTGTGAGGCAGGGATCAAGGGACTCCCCGTGCTACCTCAAACACACACACACACACACACACACACACACACACACACACACACACACACACACACACACACACACACACACACACACACACACACACACACACACACACACACACACACACACACACACACACACACACACACACACACACACACAGCGAGTGTTGCCTACCTGAGATTTCTTCCAGGCACTGTTTGGCAGTCTTGCTGTAGACCAGGTCTCCCTTGGTGGGGCTGAGGCAGTGGTCTGTGGGGGCCACCGTGGTACAGTCGTTCTCGGAGTACGTCCTGGGAGAAACAAACAAAGCCATGGTTATTCAGGAGACACATTGCATAGAGCGTTTGTTTTCATGTGGTGAAAAAACCAACTGGAGCCGGACTGAAATACTTCTATTTGTGCTTTTTCGTATTTTCAACAGACGAATATGAATATCTCAGGAGGATCTCTTGGATGAAGTGAGGTTTTGTGGGTGAAGGGAAGTTTGTCTCTATCTGTGTGTACATGTGTGTGTGTGCATACATGAACCTGCCTATGTGGAGTCAAAATCCACATACTGGCTTGCATTCCCTGTCTCCCTATAGCCTATGGGCCCTGGTCAAAAGTAGTGCACTAAAAAGGGAATAGGGTGCCATTTGGTAGGCAGCCTGTGTTTGTTCCCTTGCCTTGGGCAGAGATGTGAGAAACCCAGCCAGACGTCCTGACGGCTGCTAGATAACTCTCCCTCACCGGCACACCCACAATAAAGCCTTTCCCCAGCCACCTGCACCGCCACAGATAAACTGGCATCCACAGAATGCTGCATCAGCCAATGAGTTGAGCACTGTGAAACCTTGGTTTCTAACATCCGCCCTACAAACTACTTCTGCATACATAGGATTTCACAGAGAGAGACATTCAGAAATATGGCAGCAATTTGACAGCCTGCAAAAAATGTAGGAATGGGTAAATGAATTGTTTACTGGGGGAGGGTATATATTCTGACAACTCAGTTTAGGAATGTATGTTATAAAGATGTACAACAAGGATCTCAAATCAGTCTAAAAATACCCTGAGAAATGTACTGAGAACAAAACAAAGCACAGCACAACCAATCATAAGTGAGAATCTCAGGTTGAATCAGGTCAGAGAGAGGACGCACATACAGTGTTAACGTCACACAGCAGTGCCCTACAATCACCTCCCTGGCTGCTGTCAAAGGCGGAGGCAGGGGACTGTAATCAACGAAACACAAACTGCAGCTAACTGCTGCTGCCTCTGCTCTTCTCAGCCTATGCCCCGGCTGCTCTGCTGTGGCACAGGAGAGGGAAGAAACCTAATTGGCCCTGAAATGATGGTAAATTGCGGCGCAGCGGGAGGCCCTAAGTGCGAGGCCACTGACAGTTCCTCCTCTGTCAGGCAGGTCGGCGGGGGCACACCTCCCTCCGGAAGGGAGTGAGAGAAACAGAGGAAAGGGGGAGGGAGGGAGACATGGGATACTATAGCCAGGATTGGACAAGCGAAGGGGAGAGGTAGGCAGGAGTGTGAGTGATCAGGTAGAACTGAGCATGTCAACCTGTTGGCTGCTGAGCCACAGAAGACAACGTGCTTTTCATTTTGGTTGATTGCATCTTGGTTAAGTAGCTGAGACGCTCATGATTAGGACCTGATGAATACAAAGTAGGAGATAGATATGAAGATAATCCCTTTTTAATGGCATGACATTACAGTGTATTTTGTGCGTTGCTTGTCTCCCATGTAATGCAGATGGAGAACAGGTTGGAGAACAACAGCCGTCACCTGCATCTGCCTGTGAATGGTAATCAGGGATGCCTGTTAATGGGCAAGACGGCGAGGTGCATTGGACGGATTAAGACGAATTCTCATTGGTGAGTCAGCGAGCAGCAGAGTGCATTGTGTGCCAAGGTTGAACCCTTTTTGGAAATTATAGAGAAAGAGAAGAGAGAGAAAAGTTCCTCGGAAGCCGATTATGGCTCGTTAATAGAATCCCCCCCCCACTCCCCCCCACTGTTGTTAGCACGCCCGCCATCACAGGCTCTGTCTCTGACATCACAAAGTCACCATCCAGTGGCCCCCATCCAGTCGACAGATTGAAAGGTGGGAAATGAGCTTTGATGGGTGGCGTCAGTCTGGAATCAAGGCTTCCAACTGTCACTCTAATAATAGGGGTTATTTGGGGCGCCATGGGATGCAGAGATTCAATTGGTTGTACACACATCAAGATGGAGTGTGACTGGACGGGCCAGCCCTCGTGTGTCTGTGTGTGACTGTAGGGTTATCAAACGAGCCTTGGCACCACATGCAGGCCCGTGGGCACAATGACAGAAGGCGGGATGCGGATAAAGGAGTGGAAGTATGGAGGGATGGATGAGGGCCTCTTTTCTCTGTCTCCCCATGAAACCTGTTCTAGATGGATCATGATGAGAGATCAGTCAAGACGCAGTCTAGCTCCCTATTTCCTATGTAGTGCACTACCTTAGAGCAGAGACCTGTGGGCCATGGTCAAAAACAGGCCTCTGGTCAAAAGTAATGCACAAGACAGGGATGCCATTGGGATCAGATGCATTTGATAAGACAAGTAAGGTTAAAAGAAAGGCTGGAAATTCATCTTGGAGTATAACTGTCACTTTAGCAGAAGACATTTTAAACAAACATGCCCAATAATTCCCTCTCAATTCCACTAACAACGAGATTCTAAACTGTCCAAATAAATCATTTTTTTGTATTGTTCACAACAAAGTTGAACTCCTTCGCAGAAATCAAGTGGCAAACAAGAGATATTTGCTGCATATAAACACCCAAATGATGGACGGTTCAGACACAAGTTCAGCTGTACTATGTCAGGTGGAACAGAGGGCCTTGGGGTAATGCTGCAGGCAAAGACATCAGGACATGGAGGTAGTGAGGTTAGTTTGGACTGTCATTCTAACAACCTGCTGAGGTTAGTTTGGACTGTCATTCTATAACAACCTGCTGCGGTTAGTTTGGGCTGTCATTCTATAACATCCTGCTGAGGTTAGTTTGGACTGTCATTCTATAACAACCTGCTGCGGTTAGTTTGGGCTGTCATTCTATAACAACCTGCTGAGGTTAGTTTGGACTGTCATTCTAACAACCTGCTGAGGTTAGTTTGGGCTGTCATTCTAACAACCTGCTAAGGTTAGTTTGGACTGTCATTCTAACAACCTGCTGAGGTTTGTTTGGACTGTCATTCTATAACAACCTGCTGCGGTTAGTTTGGGCTGTCATTCTATAACAACCTGCTGAGGTTAGTTTGGGCTGTCATTCTAACAACCTGCTGAGGTTAGTTTGGACTGTCATTCTAACAACCTGCTGAGGTTAGTTTGGACTGTCATTCTAACAACCTGCTGAGGTTAGTTTGGGCTGTCATTCTATAACAACCTGCTGAGGTTAGTTTGGACTGTCATTCTATAACAACCTGCTGAGGTTAGTGTGGACTGTCATTCTATAACAACCTGCTGAGGTTAGTTTGGACTGTCATTCTATAACAACCTGCTGAGGTTAGTTTGGGCTGTCATTCTAACAACCTGCTGAGGTTAGTTTGGGCTGTCATTCTATAACAACCTGCTGAGGTTAGTTTGGACTGTCATTCTAACAACCTGCTGAGGTTAGTTTGGGCTGTCATTCTATAACAACCTGCTGAGGTTAGTTTGGGCTGTCATTCTAAAAACCTGCTGAGGTTAGTTTGGGCTGTCATTCTATAACAACCTGCTGAGGTTAGTTTGGGCTGTCATTCTAACAACCTGCTGAGGTTAGTTTGGGCTGTCATTCTATAACAACCTGCTGAGGTTAGTTTGGGCTGTCATTCTAGCAACCTGCTGAGGTTAGTTTGGACTGTCATTCTATAACAACCTGCTGAGGTTAGTTTGGACTGTCATTCTATAACAACCTGCTGAGGTTAGTTTGGGCTGTCATTCTATAACAACCTGCTGAGGTTAGTTTGGGCTGTCATTCTATAACAACCTGCTGAGGTTAGTTTGGACTGTCATTCTAGCAACCTGCTGAGGTTAGTTTGGACTGTCATTCTATAACAACCTGCTGAGGTTAGTTTGGGCTGTCATTCTATAACAACCTGCTGAGGTTAGTTTGGGCTGTCATTCTAACAACCTGCTGAGGTTAGTTTGGACTGTCATTCTACAACAACCTGCTGAGGTTAGTTTGGACAGTCATTCTAACAACCTGTTGAGGTTAATTTGGACTGTCATTCTAACAACCTGCTGAGGTTAGTTTGGACTGTCATTCTAACAACCTGCTGAGGTTAGTTTGGACTGTCATTCTATAACAACCTGCTGGGGTTAGTTTGGGCTGTCATTCTAACAACCTGCTGAGGTTAGTTTGGACTGTCATTATAACAACCTGCTGAGGTTAGTTTGGACTGTCATTATAACAACCTGCTGAGGTTAGTTTGGGTTGTCATTCTATAACAACCTGCTGAGGTTAGTTTGGGCTGTCATTCTATAACAACCTGCTGAGGTTAGTTTGGGCTGTCATTCTAGCAACCTGCTGAGGTTAGTTTGGGCTGTCATTCTATAACAACCTGCTGAGGTTAGTTTGGGCTGTCATTCTATAACAACCTGCTGAGGTTAGTTTGGATTGTCATTCTATAACAACCTGCTGAGGTTAGTTTGGGCTGTCATTCTATAACAACCTGCTGAGGTTAGTTTGGACTGTCATTCTATAACAACCTGCTGAGGTTAGTGTGGGCTGTCATTCTATAACAACCTGTTGAGGTTAGTTTGGGCTGTCATTCTAACAACCTGCTGAGGTTAGTTTGGGCTGTCGTTCTATAACAACCTGCTGAGGTTAGTTTGGGCTGTCATTCTATAACAACCTGCTGAGGTTAGTTTGGGCTGTCATTCTATAACAACCTGCTGAGGTTAGTTTGGGCTGTCATTCTAACAACCTGCTGAGGTTAGTTTGGACTGTCATTCTAACAACCTGCTGAGGTTAGTTTGGGCTGTCATTCTATAACAACCTGCTGAGGTTAGTTTGGACTGTCATTCTAACAACCTGCTGAGGTTAGTTTGGACTGTCATTCTAACAACCTGCTGAGGTTAGTTTGGGCTGTCATTCTATAACAACCTGCTGAGGTTAGTTTGGGCTGTCATTCTATAACAACCTGCTGAGGTTAGTTTGGACTGTCATTCTAACAACCTGCTAAGGTTAGTTTGGACTGTCATTCTATAACAACCTGCTGAGGTTAGTTTGGACTGTCATTCTATAACAACCTGCTGAGGTTAGTTTGGACTGTCATTCTATAACAACCTGCTGAGGTTAGTTTGGACTGTCATTCTAACAACCTGCTGAGGTTAGTTTGGACTGTCATTCTAACAACCTGCTGAGGTTAGTTTGGGCTGTCATTCTATAACAACCTGCAGAGGTTAGTTTGAGCTGTCGTTCTATAACAACCTGCTGAGGTTAGTTTGGGCTGTCATTCTATAACAACCTGCTGAGGTTAGTTTGGGCTGTCATTCTATAACAACCTGCTGAGGTTAGTTTGGGCTGTCATTCTATAACAACCTGCTGAGATTAGTTTGGGCTGTCATTCTAACAACCTGCTGAGGTTAGTTTGGACTGTCATTCTAACAACCTGCTGAGGTTAGTTTGGGCTGTCATTCTATAACAACCTGCTGAGGTTAGTTTGGACTGTCATTCTAACAACCTGCTGAGGTTAGTTTGGGCTGTCATTCTATAACAACCTGCTGAGGTTAGTTTGGGCTGTCATTCTATAACAACCTGCTGAGGTTAGTTTGGACTGTCATTCTATAACAACCTGCTGAGGTTAGTTTGGGCTGTCATTCTATAACAACCTGCTGAGGTTAGTTTGGACTGTCATTCTATAACAACCTGCTGAGGTTAGTTTGGACTGTCATTCTATAACAACCTGCTGAGGTTAGTTTGGGCTGTCATTCTATAACAACCTGCTGAGGTTAGTTTGGACTGTCATTCTATAACAACCTGCTGAGGTTAGTTTGGGCTGTCATTCTATAACAACCTGCTGAGGTTAGTTTGGACTGTCATTCTAACAACCTGCTGAGGTTAGTTTGGACTGTCATTCTAACAACCTGCTGAGGTTAGTTTGGGCTGTCATTCTATAACAACCTGCTGAGGTTAGTTTGGGCTGTCAGTCTAACAACCTGCTGAGGTTAGTTTGGACTGTCATTCTATAACAACCTGCTGAGGTTAGTTTGGGCTGTCATTCTATAACAACCTGCTGAGGTTAGTTTGGACTGTCATTCTATAACAACCTGCTGAGGTTAGTTTGGGCTGTCATTCTATAACAACCTGCTGAGGTTAGTTTGGACTGTCATTCTAACAACCTGCTGAGGTTAGTTTGGACTGTCATTCTAACAACCTGCTGAGGTTAGTTTGGGCTGTCATTCTATAACAACCTGCTGAGGTTAGTTTGGGCTGTCATTCTATAACAACCTGCTGAGGTTAGTTTGGGCTGTCATTCTATAACAACCTGCTAAGGTTAGTTTGGACTGTCATTCTATAACAACCTGCTGAGGAAAGTTTGGGCTGTCATTCTAACAACCTGCTGAGGTTAGTTTGGGCTGTCATTCTAACAACCTGCTGAGGTTAGTTTGGACTGTCATTCTATAACAACCTGCTGAGGTTAGTTTGGACTGTCATTCTATAACAACCTGCTGAGGTTAGTTTGGACTGTCATTCTATAACAACCTGCTGAGGTTAGTTTGGACTGTCATTCTAACAACCTGCTTAGGTTAGTTTGGGCTGTCATTCTAACAACCTGCTGAGGTTAGTTTGGACTGTCATTCTATAACAACCTGCTGAGGTTTAGTTTGGACTGTCATTCTAACAACCTGCTTAGGTTAGTTTGGACTGTCATTCTAACAACCTGCTGAGGTTAGTTTGGACTGTCATTCTATAACAACCTGCTGAGGTTTAGTTTGGACTGTCATTCTAACAACCTGCTTAGGTTAGTTTGGGCTGTCATTCTAACAACCTGCTGAGGTTAGTTTGGACTGTCATTCTAACAACCTGCTTAGGTTAGTTTGGGCTGTCATTCTATAACAACCTGCTGAGGTTAGTTTGGGCTGTCATTCTATAACAACCTGCTGAGGGGAAGGCTGTGTACCAGAGCTGAGGGAAGGCAGTGCACCAGAGCTGAGGGAAGGCAGTGCACCAGAGCTGAGGGGAAGGCTGAGGGGAAGGCTGTGCACCAGGGCTGAGGGGAAGGCTGGGCACCAGAGCTGAGGGGAATGCTGTGCACCAGAGCTGAGGGGAAGGCTGTGCACCAGAGCTGAGGGGAAGGCAGTGCACCAGAGCTGAGGGGAAGGCTGTGCACCAGAGCAGAGGGGAAGGCTGTGCACCAGAGCTGAGGGGAAGGCTGTGCACCAGAGCTGAGGGGAAGGCTGAGGGGAAGGCTGTGCACCAGAGCCGAGGGGAAGGCTGAGGGGAAGGCTGTGCACCAGAGCTGAGGGGAAGGCTGTGCGCCAGAGCTGAGGGGAAGGCTGTGCACCAGAGCTGAGGGGAAGGCTGTGCACCAGAGCTGAGGGGAAGGCTGTGTACCAGAGCTGAGGGGAAGGCTGTGTACCAGAGCTGAGGTGAAGGCTGTGTACCAGAGCTGAGGGGAAGGCAGTGCACCAGAGCTGAGGGGAAGGCAGTGTACCAGAGCTGAGGGGAAGGCAGTGTACCAGAGCTGAGGGGAAGGCAGTGCACCAGAGCTGAGGGGAAGGCTGTGCACCAGAGCTGATGGGAAGGCTGTGCACCAGAGCTGAGGGGAAGGCTGTGCACCAGAGCTGAGGGGAAGGCTGTGCACCAGAGCTGAGGGGAAGGCTGAGGGGAAGGCTGTGCACCAGAGCTGAGGGGAAGGCTGAGGGGAAGGCTGTGCACCAGAGCTGAGGGGATGGCTGTGCACCAGAGCTGAGGGGAAGGCTGTGCACCAGAGCTGAGGGGAAGGCTGTGCACCAGAGCTGAGGGGAAGGCTCTGTACCAGAGCTGAGGGGAAGGCAGTGCACCAGAGCTGAGGGGAAGGCAGTGTACCAGAGCTGAGGGGAAGGCAGTGCACCAGAGCTGAGGGGAAGGCAGTGTACCAGAGCTGAGGGGAAGGCAGTGCACCAGAGCTGAGGGGAAGGCTGTGTACCAGAGCTGAGGGGAAGGCTGTGTACCAGAGCTGAGGGGAAGGCTGTGCACCAGAGCTGAGGGGAAGGCTGTGTACCAGAGCTGAGGGGAAGGCTGTGTACCAGAGCTGAGGGGAAGGCTGTGTACCAGAGCTGAGGGGAAGGCAGTGTACCAGAGCTGAGGGGAAGGCTGTGTACCAGAGCTGAGGGGAAGGCTGTGTACCAGAGCTGAGGGGAAGGCAGTGTACCAGAGCTGAGGGGAAGGCTGTGCACCAGAGCTGAGGGGAAGGCAGTGCACCAGAGCTGAGGGGAAGGCTGAGGGGAAGGCTGTGTACCAGAGCTGAGGGGAAGGCAGTGTACCAGAGATGAGGGGAAGGCAGTGTACCAGAGCTGAGGGAAGGCAGTGCACCAGAGATGAGGGGAAGGCTGTGTACCAGAGCTGAGGGGAAGGCAGTGTACCAGAGCTGAGGGGAAGGCAGTGTACCAGAGATGAGGGGAAGGCTGAGGGGAAGGCTGTGTACCAGAGCTGAGGGGAAGGCAGTGTACCAGAGATGAGGGGAAGGCAGTGTACCAGAGCTGAGGGAAGGCAGTGCACCAGAGCTGAGGGGAAGGCTGTGTACCAGAGCTGAGGGGAAGGCAGTGTACCAGAGCTGAGGGGAAGGCTGTGCACCAGAGCTGAGGGGAAGGCAGTGCACCAGAGCTGAGGGGAAGGCTGAGGGGAAGGCTGTGTACCAGAGCTGAGGGGAAGGCAGTGTACCAGAGATGAGGGGAAGGCAGTGTACCAGAGCTGAGGGAAGGCAGTGCACCAGAGATGAGGGGAAGGCTGTGTACCAGAGCTGAGGGGAAGGCAGTGTACCAGAGCTGAGGGGAAGGCAGTGTACCAGAGATGAGGGGAAGGCTGAGGGGAAGGCTGTGTACCAGAGCTGAGGGGAAGGCAGTGTACCAGAGATGAGGGGAAGGCAGTGTACCAGAGCTGAGGGAAGGCAGTGCACCAGAGATGAGGGGAAGGCTGTGTACCAGAGCTGAGGGGAAGGCAGTGTACCAGAGCTGAGGGGAAGGCAGTGCACCAGAGCTCATTTGGGTAACTGTGATTTGATTGTGTATTTTTCTTTGTATTTTAAGTGAACATCCTACAAAGCCCTCTATAGAAAAGTCCAAGTCTGTTAACAACCTTGAAGACAAAGGCTGTCAGATGAGGATTCTTGGCTTGATGGGATTAATCCCCCAGGATACTAGTGGTATGGTGTAACTAGCTAATAGAAAAACTCTTCATAGCTTATGAACACACCAATCATTAGAGAGACCTTCGCCTGACCACCGCACCCTACCCCAGCCCCATCGTCACACAAAACAATCACATGCACAGACACACAGAGACAGACACAGAGACAGAGACACACACATGCAGACACACACACAGGCAGACACAGACACACACACACAGACACAGACACGCACACCTGCACATACACAGACAGTCTCACCTATACATGAAGGGGGCGACGGTGGCTGTGTTGGGGTGGTTGTGCTGCTGCTGCTGGGGGAGCTGCACCGCTCCGTTCCCCCCCATGGCCCCTGGGGGCTGGGACAGGGCAGAGGTGCTGGTGGAAGACACCATGTTGCTCCGCCTACCCTCCAGGCCCCCCAGGGAGCGCTGCTGCATGTAGTAGCCCCCCTGGCCCCCTTTAACCACCTTGGCCTTGTCCCCTTCCCTGCCCCCTCCACTACTACCCTGGGTGGCCTGGGTCTGGGCTTGACCGCCGGCCGGCTTCCCCGTAGCCGAGGGGGCCTTGAGCCCAGGCTTGGGGATTCCACTGGAGGCAGGGGGGATGGCGCTGTCCTTCTTGCCCGTTGCAGGCTTGCCTCCCTTGGGGATGAGGCTGGCGATCTTAGAGGTCTTCTTGGATGGATCCACCATGGGTTCCCGTTGTTCCTCTTTGGGAGGGGTGCTGGCCTTACCTCCTTTGCTCCTGCTCTTATCCTCCTTGTCTTTGGGCTGGGGCAGGGACTTATTGCTGCCGCCGCTGGAGGGCGACGGGCCCTTCACACAGCCCTTGTTGGCTGCTGCCAGGGAGGGGGGCGAGGCAGTCTTGGCCAGCTGCTTGGTGCTGTTGCTGCTGCTAGTACACATTGACGACATTGGCTCCGTTATGCTTAGCCCTTCCTCGCCGTACTCTGACATGTCATCCTCCTCCTGCAAGGCCATCTCGGCCACCGACGGCGAAGTCCGCGAGGCTGAGCGAGGGTTGATCATCCGGAACTTGTCCAGCATGGATCTCTGGGAGGCGCCACCGCCAGCGACAGAGCCCGACTTGGGCGCCTCGGTCATGGGGGGCCGTAGGCGGTCGGAGGCGGGGGGTGGGGTGGGTGAGTGAGAGGGCGAGGTGGAGACTGACAGCATGGAGGAGGTGGCACTGTGCTTCATGTTCATGGACTTGCTCCGCCAGGACTTGCTGGCAGTGGGGGAGGGGATGGCAGAGGCCAGCTGCTGCCCGCTGAGGCTGGTGGGCACGGGGGCACCTCCGTTCATGCTGCCAGGCAGAGGGATGCTCTTCGCCGATTCTGCAAGGGAGACAGATAAACAGACACACCACAGTTACATTAACAGTCTCAGGAACACAACTGGATCAATACATACACATGTGGTCTCATATACTGAGAGAACAATTTGGATTGAAAATGAAATGGCAGGTACTTTCTATGTAGAGCCAAATATTCACCATCATTGAGTCATCTGCAGCAGGGGTGTCAAACTCATTCCATGGAGGGCCTACTGGCTGCAGTTTTACCTTTTGTCCTTTCATTGAATCCCTAGACCACCAGGTGTGGGGAGTTCCTTACTAATTAGTGACCTTAATTCATCAATCAAATACAAAGGAGGAGGGAAAACCCGCAGACACTCGGCCCTCCGTGAAATGAGTCTGACACCTGTGATCTACAGTCTCTGGCACCTTGACAGAAGAACCACCATTGCAGTAAAAACGCTCTCAAAAGTATCACGCTATGATATAAAAGCACACAGGTTCTTCCCCAATGACAGGTATGACTAGAGTAGTCCATCACATGGGAGCTTTCCATTGGCTTCACGCTGGTGTCTCAAAGATGTTGTTGAACCCAGCCCAGGATCCACTACACTGTCACATGTACACTTCTATTACATGATCACAAGCAGAGAGAAAGAGAGGTAGAGAAGGAGAGAGAGAGGTAGAGAAGGAGAGAGGGGGAGAGAAGGAGAGAGAGAGAGAGAGAGAGAGAGAGAGAGAGAGAAGGAGAGAGAGGTAGAGAGAAGGAGAGAGAGGGGGAGAGAAGGTGAGAAGGAGAGAGAGGGGGAGAGAAGGAGAGAGAGGGAGAGAGAAGGAGAGAGAGGGAGAGAGAAGGAGAGAGAAGGAGAGAGGGGGAGAGAAGGAGAGAAGGAGAGAGAGGGGGAGAGAAGGAGAGAGAGGGAGAGAAAGGGAGAGAGAAGGAGAGAGAGGGAGAGCGAAGGAGAGAGAGGGAGAGAGAGGGGGAGAGAAGGAGAGAGCGGGAGAGAGACGGAGAGCGAGGGAGAGAGAGAGAGAGAGAAGGAGAGAAAGGGAGAGAGAGGGAGAGAGGGAGAGAGGGGGAGAGAGAAGGAGAGAGAGGGGGAGAGAAGGAGAGAGAGGGAGAGAGAAGGAGAGAGAGGGAGAGAAAAAGAGGGAGAGAAAGAGGGGAGAGAGAGGGGGGGAGAGAGAGAGACAGAGACAGAGAGAGAGAGAGGGGGAGAGATAAAGAGAGAGAGATAAAGAGAGAGATGCTGTTTGGATGGGTCAGCAGGCATTTTCTGCACCACGGGAGACAGACATAGAAAGGCTTGTCTTGCTCTCTCTGCTAGACTGCATGGGGGATTGGTTGGTAAGGATGGAGGGCATAGTCGGGGGGTAGGAACAAAAAAGAAATGGAGCAGATCGGCAGTGCGCTATCCAAATCTTTCCCACTGCAAACAGAGATCCTAGTGCAGCAGTGCAGCAGTGTAGCCTGCTGCGCGCTCAAGCAAACAAATTGACTCAGCAATTGATTCTGCGAAACCTAAAACTGTTGCCATTTCCCCTGTGACAGTGGGATGCCAGGCAATTCACCCCCTGGGCCAAAGCTGCCTGGGAACTGGGCAGGTGTCTAATGCCAACAGAAAATAAAAACATTTACTAGTGTGGCGTTGGAAAGCAAGAATGGGTTGATACATGAACAAAACAACTGTATACTCGCTTTCAAAAGAACCAGGGGGTTTCAGAATGCACACACACACACACACACTCGCAGAGACACACACACACTCTATGACTTGTCGGCGCTACACTAGATGGACACAACCACGCCCCACGTACACCCATCCGTCAGGATCGTGAGATAACCGATGGTCCCGTTAGCCGCTCAGCAGTGGCTCTGACCTTCTGAAGGACCCACATTTCTCCTCTCTAGTGGGTGTTCAGATCATCATCAATCCCCTAGCAGACGCCTCCCGGCCCCTACACTGTGCTTTCCATGGAGATACATTAATACTGTACGGCTACTTTCTACCAAGGGGAGAGGTTAGTGATAGGAAATGCATTGCAACCTTAAGGGTTATACAATATACTGTATATACAAAAGTATGTGGACACCCCTTCAAATTAGTGGATTCGGCTATTTCAGCCACACCCGTTGCTAACAGGTGTATAGAGCACACAGCCATGCAATCTCCATAGACACACATTGGCAGTAGAATGGCCTTACTGAAGAGCTCAGTGACTTTCAACGTGGCAGCGTTGAATTTCTGCCCTGCTAGAGCTGACCCGGTCAACTGTAAGTTCTGTTAGTGTGAAGTGGAAACGTTTACAAGCAACAACAGCTCAGCCATGAAGTGGTAGGCCACACAAGCTCACAGAACAGAACCACAGAGTGTTGAAACGCATAGCGCGTAAATATCGTCTGTCCTCGGTTGCAACACTCACTACTGAGTTCCAAACTGCCTCTGGAAGAGACGTCAGCAGTCGGGAACTTCATGAAATGGGTCTCCATGGCCGAGCATCCGCACACAAGCCTAAGATCACCATGCGCAATGCCAAGCGTCGGCTGGAGTGGTGTAAAGCCCGCCACCATTAGACTCTGGAGCAGTGAAATCGCGTTCTCTGGAGTGATGAATCCCGCTTCACCATCTGGCAGTCCGACGGACTAACGTGGGTTTTTTGCGGATGCCAGGAGAACACTACCTGCCCGAATGCATAGTGCCAACTGTAAAGTTTGGTGGAGGAGGAATAATAGTCTGGGGCTGTTTTTCATGGTTCGGGCTAGGCCCCTTAGTTCCAGTGAAGGGAAATCTGACATTCTAGACGATGGAAGCAAGTCCCCGCAGCAATGTTCCAACATCTAGTGGAAAGCCTGTCCAGATGAGTGGAGGCTGTTATAACAGCAAAGGGGGGACCAACGCCCTATTAATGCCCATGATTTTGGAATGAGATGTTTGACGAGCAGGTGTCCACATACACTACATGACCAGAATGTATGTTTGCCTTCTATTGTTGATTGATGTCGTGTCAAACAGCAGGGACATGCTGGGATTCACGTTCACTATATAGAACTGCCTGTTCTCTCCATCTCCTCATTCAGCTCTACTCTCCATAGACGACAGTACTTCTCAAAGGATGCTAGATGGTTTATGGAACCACATTATTTTCAAACCTGCATGGGGGAATTCTATCTATGCTGAGTCATAAGCACAACAATATAGCTGAACTGGTGGCCTTTCCAGGGACGCAGCCTCGGCCTGAGGCAAGGGAAGGAGAAGGGCTTTAGCTGCCGCCACGCGAGGCGTTGGTACACTAATCAGCTTATGATCTGGGCCACAGCCTTTAAAACCTTACGACGCCTGTAAACGTGTCAGTCCGTGGCAGGAACATGTAAGCTGGCACACGCCAAGTCATCTCTTTAAAGACCAGCCTGTGTGTGTATGTGTGAGAGAGTGTTTAAGACACAGATAGAAAAAGAGAGAAAGATGGAGAGAGAAAGAAAGAAAGAGTGTGTGTGTCTGTCTCATGACTAGCCCGACTGCTCTTTCTGCCCAGAATCTCACTTAACTCTTACATCTAAGAAGCCCAGTCATTCTTGTGATAGGCTGACAGAGCTTTCTCTCACACCATGGAAACAGCCGTGAAAGTTGGGCAACAGAAATGCCACGCTTGATTTGATTTCTTTGTCGGAGTCGCGGGCAACACTGTGATAAGATTGTGAATGAGGGCCGAAGTGTTTGGGATTCAGTATGCGCGACCAGCGAATGAACCACGTCTTTAAAGATAACAGGGGCCCGAAGGATGCCATTTCATACCAATCGGCTGATGCCACCGCCACCAACGCCCCAGAGAAGAAGTAGAGACTTGGCGTTACCATGGCAACACACTCTTTCACAACCGCTTACTTCATCGGCTGAGAGTGAAATGTCACTTCTGCTGGCTGGACGCTGGACCCTCACACGTCTGCTGCTCAGTGCTCACATACCCATCGTGTGGCATGCAAACACACACACACACACGCCGCCCCGCCCCGCCCCGCCCCCACACACACACACACACCCACGCCCCCCCACACACACATGCCCCCCCCCCCCACACACACACACACACAGTGAGCTGAGTAAATCCTCTTGTAATAAACACCAAGTCCCAATATCTGTGAGCCTGCCCTCATTTTCTCTCCCCTTGGACAGCTGGAAGTGTCCCCAATGGCATCCTACTCCCTACATAGTGCACTTAATAGGGAATAGGTTGCCATTTGGGACGCAGTCCCTGTCACCCTGAGCTGGCCAGCACTAGCCTGCAGCTCTTTCTTTTTACATGATCTCTTCAGACAGGCTCTTCTGCCATGACTAGACTCTCAATTCCCTGTCTTTTGCTAAAGGTTTGGCTGCATCATTGAAATTTCTCGGACATTTCCAAGGGATCCTTTCATTTGACCCCCAAATCTAAAGCCTCCACCCTCGCAGGGATGAGGGGGAGGCATCTTATCTACACTGGGCCTAAAGTTGAGTCCTTAGGCTGGGGTCAAACTCTCACTCCCAATGACATAACTCCCCCACTAGCAAACTGTTGAGGAGAGCGACTGGCGACTGGCCATGTTATGTAAGGCTGATTAAAATAGATTGGAAATGTGTTGAGCAGCATACAGAGAAACAATTGATATACACAAAAACATTCTGAATCACACACATTAAAACAGACCTGTATCAAGATTAAAGATTGGAATTGCAATATTAAGTACAATAAATGCTTAAGTTCCAGGCTGATTCATAAGCATGGACATGACTCCTGAGTTTAACACTGGACTAGTGACTGATAGACAAGCAGCAGACTGCCTCTTCATCCACTTGTACACCATGCAATTAGCTCCCCCAGGTCATACTGCCAGTGAGTAGTGAGAGAGAGGGGAGACAGACAACATACTGCCAGTGAGAGAGAGGGGAGACAGACAACATACTGCCAGTGAGAGGGAGGGGAGACAGACAACATACTGCCAGTGAGAGAGAGGGGAGACAGACAACATACTGCCAGTGAGAGGGAGGGGAGACAGACAACATACTGCCAGTGAGAGAGAGGGGAGACAGACAACATACTGCCAGTGGGTAGTGAGAGAGAGGGGAGACAGACAACATACTGCCAGTGAGAGGGAGGGGAGACAGACAACATACTGCCAGTGAGTAGTGAGAGAGAGGGGAGACAGACAATATACTGCCAGTGGGTAGTGAGAGAGAGGGGAGACAGACAATATACTGCCAGTGAGAGGGAGGGGAGACAGACAACATACTGCCAGTGGGAAGTGAGAGAGAGGGGAGACAGACAATATACTGCCAGTGGGTAGTGAGAGAGAGGGGAGACAGACAATATACTGCCAGTGGGTAGTGAGAGAGAGGGGAGACAGACAATATACTGCCAGTGGGTAGTGAGAGAGAGGGGAGACAGACAACATACTGCCAGTGGGTAGTGAGAGAGAGGGGAGACAGACAATATACTGCCAGTGAGAGGGAGGGGAGACAGACAACATACTGCCAGTCAGTAGTGAGAGAGAGGGGAGACAGACAATATACTGCCAGTGGGTAGTGAGAGAGAGGGGAGACAGACAATATACTGCCAGTGGGTAGTGAGAGAGAGGGGAGACAGACAACATACTGCCAGTGGGTAGTGAGAGGGAGGGGAGACAGACAATATACTGCCAGTGGGTAGTGAGAGAGAGGGGAGACAGACAATATACTGCCAGTGGGTAGTGAGAGAGAGGGGAGACAGACAATATACTGCCAGTGGGTAGTGAGAGAGAGGGGAGACAGACAATATACTGCCAGTGGGTAGTGAGAGAGAGGGGAGACAGACAATATACTGCCAGTGGGTAGTGAGAGAGAGGGGAGACAGACAATATACTGCCAGTGGGTAGTGAGAGGGAGGGGAGACAGACAATATACTGCCAGTGAGAGAGAGGGGAGACAGACAACATACTGCCAGTAAGAGAGAGGGGAGACAGACAACATACTGCCAGTGGGTAGTGAGAGAGAGGGGAGACAGACAACATACTGCCAGTAGGAGAGAGAGGGGAGACAGACAACATACTGCCAGTGAGAGGGAGGGGAGACAGACAACATACTGCCAGTGGGAAGTGAGAGAGAGGGGAGACAGACAACATACTGCCAGTGGGTAGTGAGAGAGAGGGGAAACAGACAACATACTGCCAGTGGGTAGTGAGAGAGAGGGGAGACAGACAACATACTGCCAGTGAGAGAGAGGGGAGACAGACAACATACTGCCAGTGAGAGGGAGGGGAGACAGACAACATACTGCCAGTGGGTAGTGAGAGAGAGGGGAGACAGACAACATACTGCCAGTGAGAGAGAGGGGAGACAGACAACATACTGCCAGTGAGAGGGAGGGGAGACAGACAACATACTGCCAGTGAGAGAGAGGGGAGACAGACAACATACTGCCAGTGAGAGGGAGGGGAGACAGACAACATACTGCCAGTGAGAGAGAGGAGAGACAGACAACATACTGCCAGTGGGTAGTGAGAGAGAGGGGAGACAGACAACATACTGCCAGTGGGTAATGAGAGGGAGGGGAGACAGACAACATACTGCCAGTGGGAAGTGAGAGGGAGGGGAGACAGACAATATACTGCCAGTGAGAGGGAGGGGAGACAGACAATATACTGCCAGTGGGTAGTGAGAGGGAGGGGAGACAGACAATATACTGCCAGTGAGAGGGAGGGGAGACAGACAACATACTGCCAGTGAGAGGGAGGGGAGACAGACAATATACTGCCAGTGAGTAGTGAGAGAGAGGGGAGACAGACAATATACTGCCAGTGAGAGGGAGGGGAGACAGACAATATACTGCCAGTGGGAAGTGAGAGAGAGGGGAAACAGACAATATACTGCCAGTGGGTAGTGAGAGAGAGGGGAGACAGACAATATACTGCCAGTGGGTAGTGAGAGAGAGGGGAGACAGACAACATACTGCCAGTGGGAAGTGAGAGAGAGGGGAGACAGACAATATACTGCCAGTGGGTAGTGAGAGAGAGGGGAGACAGACAATATACTGCCAGTGGGTAGTGAGAGAGAGGGGAGACAGACAATATACTGCCAGTGGGTAGTGAGAGAGAGGGGAGACAGACAACATACTGCCAGTGGGTAGTGAGAGAGAGGGGAGACAGACAATATACTGCCAGTGGGTAGTGAGAGAGAGGGGAGACAGACAATATACTGCCAGTGGGTAGTGAGAGAGAGGGGAGACAGACAATATACTGCCAGTGGGTAGTGAGAGAGAGGGGAGACAGACAATATACTGCCAGTGGGTAGTGAGAGAGAGGGGAGACAGACAATATACTGCCAGTGGGTAGTGAGAGAGAGGGGAGACAGACAATATACTGCCAGTGGGTAGTGAGAGAGAGGGGAGACAGACAACATACTGCCAGTGGGTAGTGAGAGAGAGGGGAGACAGACAATATACTGCCAGTGGGTAGTGAGAGAGAGGGGAGACAGACAACATACTGCCAGTGGGTAGTGAGAGAGAGGGGAGACAGACAAACGACACAAACACCAAGAAAGAAGGACCATGGAGTTGGCTGTTCCCACCAGGGGAGACATTAGCTCTGTTTTAGGTGGTAAAGTAGGGTGTGAGTAATGGTTTAAACAGTGGAAGGGGGGTACTGAGGAAACAGAAAAACCTTCACTCCCTTTCTGGATGGGGGATTCATGTGTCCCAAATGGCATCCTATTCTATATATAGTGCACTACTTTTGACTAGAGTCCTATGGGCCATGCTAAAAAGTAGTTAACTATAAAGGGAATAGGGTGGCATTTGGGAGACAACCACTGTGACAACAGGTCTGGGCAAATGGGACACAGGGGACAGTGAAGGCACTGGTGTAAATCTAGTGGGCTGGCTCTGGCCAAAATAAACAGGGTCGGTGACCGGGGTCTGTTCATGGTTGGTAGACTGTTGTTCTCTGTTAATGTGTATCGGAAGAGGGAGAGAGGGATAAAGAGAGAGAGAGAAAGGAGAGGCATTGAAAAAGAGAGGGAGAGAGTGGGACAGAGAGCAAGAGAAAGAGAAAGGGGAGAATGGGTGAAAGAGAAAGAGAAAGAGAGAGAGAGAGAAGGTAGGGATGGAGAAGCATGAGGAAAAAGAGGACAGCCCTCCTGCTCTCCCTTTGACTGGCCCTGAACTGACACTCTTTTAACGCCACATTTACTCCATCCCCCATTCCTTCTCTCCCTCCGTTTTATGGACTGATATACAGTATCCCCTCTTGGTGTTTTATCTACAGACGACCATAACTCTACTGACGACCATAATGACCATAACTCTACTGACGACCATAACTCTACTGACGACCATAACGACCATAACTCTACTGACGACCGTAACTCTACTGACGACCGTAACTCTACTGACGACCGTAACTCTACTGACGACCGTAACTCTACTGACGACCGTAACTCTACTGACGACCGTAACTCTACTGACGACCATAACTCTACTGACGACCATAACTCTACTGACGACCATAACTCTACTGACGACCATAACTCTACTGATGACCATAACTCTACTGATGACCATAACTCTACTGATGACCATAACGACCATAACTCTACTGATGACCATAACTCTACTGACGACCATAACTCTACTGATGACCATAACTCTACTGATGACCATAACTCTACTGATGACCATAACGACCATAACTCTACTGATGACCATAACTCTACTGATGACCATAACTCTACTGATGACCATAACGACCATAACTCTACTGATGACCATAACTCTACTGATGACCATAACGATCATAACTCCACCGACGACTGTAACTCCACCGACGACCGTAACTCCACCGACGACCGTAACTCCACCGATGACCGTAACTCCACCGACGACCGTAACTCTACCGATGACTGTAACTCTACCGATGACCGTAACTCTACCGATGACCGTAACTCTACCGATGACCGTAACTCTACCGATGACCATAATGACCATAACTCCACCGACGACCGTAACTCTACCGATGACCGTAACTCTACCGATGACCGTAACTCTACCGACGACCGTAACTCTACCGACGACCGTAACTCCACCGACGACCGTAACTCCACCGACGACCGTAACTCCACCGACGACTAATTCTACCGACGACCATAACTCTACCGACGACCATAACTCTACCGACGACCATAACTCTACCGACGACCATAACTCTACCGACGACCGTAACGACCGTAACTCCACCGACGACCGTAACTCCACCGACGACCGTTACTCTACCGACGACCGTTACTCTACCGACGACCGTTACTCTACCAACGACCGTTACTCTACCAACGACCGTTACTCTACCGACGACCGTTACTCTACCGACGACTGTAAGTCCCCTGATGACCGTTACTCTACCAACGACCGTTACTCTACCGACGACCGTTACTCTACTGACGACTGTAAGTCCCCTGACGACCATTACTCCATTGACGACCGTTACTCTGTGATAGTGACAGAGGGATGAAGGGAGACGTGACTGTAAAGGGAATGGTACCACCACTGTACGATCATTGTAAAATACTGAGAGACAAATATTCAATATCTACAAACATAATATAAGCTTAAAGAACCACCAGGTAGGGGCTTGTTAAGAAAAGAGCCTTGTTGAAGCCTCTTTTTCCCCAAGTCCATAGGGCCCTGGTCAAAAGTAATGCACTATTGAGGGAACAGGCTACCATTCGGGACACAAACAAATAATTTCATCCACTTACTTTCGGATAAAAGTAATATGACAATAATAAAATAAGGATAGCGAGTGTGTGACACAATCTGTCATCATGGCAGGTTATTATGCTTGGTGGAGCGTGCTGTGATTCAGCCCCACAGCTCTGCAGTCTAACCACTACCACTCACCATGCTGTGAAATGCACCGTCTTGCCTTCTCCCTAAACGAATACCCTACAACTCCGGTCAACTACACTGCTGATATGATTCAGCAGACTGGTTAACGTGGAGTGTGCTGGCGTTCGCTGCTCTGTCCAGCCCACTGTGTTTATCAGTGGCGCCACCTAGTGCATGTTGTGGACCATGCGCTCAAAAATATAAATGCTGAATGGTACTGACCGACCCTGAGGAAAACAGCTGTAGAAACGCAGGGGTAAGATAATGAATTCTAAGACAGTAGAGGTTTTCCTTATCCTGTTTAAACCTGGAAGGTGAGTTTAGACACGGCCATATCACCATTTTCACACTATTGTGCCGATCCTAATCAAACTGCGCTGGTTTTACATTGTGTCTTTTTCATCAAGGTTCCAGCAACCGTGTAACCAGGCTAGATTAGAACAGTTTGGTTCGGCTCGGCTCATACGGCTCAGGCCTGCTTCTACCTGATTCTAGGTTCACCTACCTCTGTCATTGCCACTAGCATACTGGAGAGGCTTGCTCTTATCGATGCTGTTAAAGCTCTGACTCCTCCTGTTGAGGTTGGAGGATCCTTGGCCCTTGGGGGCCCCGCTGCCTGCAGCGGACACCCTGGTCGGCCCTGGCAACCTGCAGACGAAAACACAGCGGGTGAGGAGAAAGCGTGAACACACACAGAGCAACAAAAAGAAAAGTCTAGCTAGGTAGTGTGTTTGTGTTGTGCTGAAAGGACCATTATGTTCTCTCTGGGACATGCATAAGAGGCCACACACGGATACGCCGATGTAAGCGCAAGCACACACACACACACACACACACACACACACACACACACACACACACACACACACACACACACACACACACACACACACATACACACCTAGTGTTGTGCTGAAAGAACCACATGTATTCTCAGGGACACACACAAGAGAATACACACTTCAGCATCTGTGGACAAATTGTCTAATGTGGATGTTTACTTCTGATGCCACAGCTGGAGCGCAGTCATAAGTCCCAGAGGGGGGAGAGGCCATAGGCTCATTATTCCATTAGAGACTCGTTAAAGCATGCTAACGGATCTCACAGTCCACTACACTGACAGAGCAAGGTCTTCTCAGTACTGCACCCAAACAACCTCCTGATTGGTTAAACACTGAGATTAACCAATCAGCATGGCTAAAAGGCTCAGTGTAACACGCACGGATCGCACCCACAGTCCTTGAGTCAAGCTGGACACTTCAATGCATCTGGTGAGGTAACTGCCTTGGGCATTAATAAATTAATGGTCATCATGAACGGTCCTTTTCTGGGAACTTTTACTTTGTTTTGGATGTTTTATCAGTGAGGTAATTGACCTGGAAAATATGTTGCTGACGTCCAACTTTGCAGATGGACTCATTGACCTTTACGAGGAAGTGAAATCTATACAAATCTGCCTTTGTCCTGGAAAAACATGATCACATCTCAAAGAAAATTATCTAATCACATGAACATTACAATATATCTCTCCCCATGGGGATTCCATCATCTAAACTACCCCACTATCCAATCCACATCATTTATGACTGGCCCTTTAAAACTGACACTCCTAAAAGCTTGGCAATTAAAGGGGAGTATGGGAGTTTAATTAGGCATCGTAACCATGGACAAAGAGACTTAACAACAGCGCATTAACCTGTCACAGAAGCAGACTGAGGAAGCTTGAGGGACTAGATGGCAATGTGAAGTAATGGCTAAGGGTCAAAACAACACAACCAGAGAATTAACATCTTAGCCCTGCGGTAATGCATCTAGGGAAACGACTCTATTAAGTCCCAAATGGCAACCTATTCCCTTTATAGTGCACTACTTACAGTAGGGCTCTGGTCAAAAGTAGTGCACTATATAGGGACTAGGGTGTCATTTGAGATGCAACCTCTCTCTCTCCTACTGAATTTAAACCACATAGAGGAGACAGTCTGTTTGATAGTAAACATGACTGTGTGTGTCAAACAGACAATAAAACACACATTCCGAATTGGGTACGTATGCGGCTAAAATTGTGGTGGCAGAAATCATACTGTGACGAGTAAACGTGTACCATTTTCTTTCTGTTTCAGAGTAAAAAGCCAACTCACAATGCAACGCAGACAATGGACTGGTCCCGACTGAGTCAATCCATACGTCATGTTATGATTGATGGAACAAGAGTAACACGAACTCCTTCTGTTGTGACGTAGGAGTCTCTTATCTCCAGTCTTCAACCCAAGGATCAATGCATTACTCAATGTGTGTCCCAAACGGCACCCTACAATGTCTTGGTCCAGTGACTGAGGAGTCTGGGTGGTTGTAGACATCATTGGGCTGGAAACGGACGGATGGTAAAATGAAAAACCAGGTGATGTAGATATACTCGAAGCTCCATCCACTTGGTAATGATACACTTTCATCACCCTGTCAATACATATTTCACCACATCCTGCCACCAATGCATCATGATCAGAAATAATAACATCCTACTAATATTAAATCCTTCATTTCCGGGACGGGGCTAACTAAGATGTATCTGATGTCCCTCCTGGCTGCCTGTGTTCCAAATGGCACCCTAGTCCTTATTTAGTGAACTGTTTCTGACCAGTGCCATTTGGGATGCACCCGGGGTCTCCAGCACTCAGTTCTATTTTTAAGACGGGGAAGAGGGAGAGGGGTGGCCAGACACATTATTCTCCCTGTCAGTCAGGGCTAGAGGAAACGGCTTCAAACTGACAGGGTGTCTCTGTGCTCACTGCAAAACAACCCACCCCCCCTCCAAAAAAAAGAAAATGGGACAGATAACAGACTCAATACACACATGTACAAACACACACAACCACCGACCCACCCACCCAGGCTGAGAGGGGCACCTGGAGACCCGTGAGCTGAATAAGCATGACTTCATGAGTGCATGTGTGTAACGTCAAATAGGTAATGTCAAATATATCCAGGCAGGAGGGATGGGGGGGGGCAGAGAGAGAGAGAGCGAGAGAGAGAGGAGATGGAGCGAGAGCGCCCACTTGAACAGAAGACCCTGCCATATGCTCAGACCGTTATCTATATTAGTGAAAGAGAGCGTGTGTGTGTCTGTGTGTGTCTGTGTGTGTGTGTGTGTGTGTGTGTTTGACAGTACATACCTATGCGAAAGATAAGGAGTATTATCAGTATGAGACACAAAATGAATAAAACAAAATGTGTGTGTGTGTGTGTGTCTGCTTCTGGCAGGAAGCTCAGGGGAGTCAGTCAAATTGAATAACAGGTTTCTTAGCAAGTCAGCACATCTGTCGCTGTATATTCAGGACAATTACCAAAGCTTCCCTGGAATCGCTTCTATCAGCATCACAGACAGGTGCTCTAGGCTGCGGACAAGCTGTCAAACACCGCCCCCTGCTGCGAACACGCTGAATTTAAATGCCAATTCATTTTTTTAAAGTGCTGTTAGTTGAGGGTGAGATGCCGAAACACTGTCAACACACCAGGGGTGTATCCATTAGTGCACACTATAGCAAAATGAAACAAAATGCTTTGCAACAGAAAACATTTTCCAACGAAAAACAAGAGTTTCTTATTGAACAAGTTCAGGTAGTCCCTCCCCATTTGTCTTTTTGCTTCTGCTTGGTTCCTAGTGAATAGGTCCCTGGTAAGCAGGTTTGCTGAGAGAGTGGAGTAGGGATTTTAAGCTCAAAATCAATTGAAGAGGCTTGTTTGCACACTTTACACAGCTCTAGGAGAATAGAGGAAACACTTTACACAGCTCTAGGAGAATAGAGGAAACACTTTACACAGCTCTAGGAGAATAGAGGAAACACTTTATACAGCTCTAGGAGCACAGAGGATACACTTTACACAGCTCTAGGAGCACAGAGGAAACACTTTACACAGCTCTAGGAGCACAGAGGAAACACTTTATACAGCTCTAGGAGCACAGAGGAAACACTTTATACAGCTCTAGGAGCACAGAGGAAACACTTTATACAGCTCTAGGAGCACAGAGGAAACACTTTACACAGCTCTAGGAGCACAGAGGAAACACTTTATACAGCTCTAGGAGCACAGAGGAAACACTTTATACAGCTCTAGGAGCACAGAGGAAACACTTTATACAGCTCTAGGAGCACAGAGGAAACACTTTATACAGCTCTAGGAGCACAGAGGAAACACTTTATACAGCTCTAGGAGCACAGAGGAAACACTTTACACAGCTCAAGGAGCACAGAGGAAACACTTTACACAGCTCTAGGAGCACAGAGGAAACACTTTATACAGCTCTAGGAGCACAGAGGAAACACTTTATACAGCTCTAGGTGCACAGAGGAAACACTTTACACAGCTCTAGGAGCACAGAGGAAACACTTTACACAGCTCTAGGAGCACAGAGGAAACACTTTACACAGCTCTAGGAGCATAGAGGAAACACTTTACACAGCTCTAGGAGCTGAGAGGCAACACTTTAATAGTAGAGAAAGAAACTCCAGCACATTGGCATTCCTGTTTGCCCCACAATGTGTTTAGTGGTTGGAGATCCATTAAATGCATCGTGGAGCAATAGTTGGAGAGTTGCTTGAGTTTTTTTTTCAAGGCACAATATCCTCAGATATAAAACTGCCAAGGTAGCAACAGAACTAAGGCCTTCAGCCAATCAAACACAGGAGCTTTCACAAACGTGTGAGGCTACCATTGTGCTGGGAACTCACATTGACTGTATTTCCTGAATAATGTTGTTGACATTAAAATCCCACTGGGGGTGTAGGCTAGTACCTCACAATAAAACAACTGTTCATGCCCAATGGTTATCCTCCGCAGTAAATCAAAGGTACATTTATGGCCACAAACTGAAACTACAGGGCTAATGTCTTCATGTACAATACTTTCAGTGAATGATATCATTTGACCCCTTCCCAGCGAGAATTCATGGAAGAAAACGTGCACTCTTCATCAACGATGTAGTTAGTTTCAAGTTATGGGAGCAGGTCACGTGACCACTAGTTTTTATTTTCACATATCAATCTGCATCAGGAAAAATCTGTCCAGTTCATTTCATTTCATTAGAGGTGCAGGACAACTCACACAGGCCATGTGTTCTCCAGGTCCGGTGTGGTGAGTCCCGGTGGACTCGTATTGTCTGCCATTTTACGACTGCCGCTGGCTCCTAGCTATATCACACCAGCCCCCTGGTAGGCCCAGAGAGTGCTGATCCCCCCCCCCCCCCCCCCCCCACACACACACACACACACACTATAGTCTCTATCCGGCTATGGCTGTAGTCAGGGTTAGCTAAGAAACCCAATCAGTCCTGGTGTGGTTGGCCTGATGAGAGGCCCACTTTCATTAGCCAAGGTAATGAGGGAGAGAGGAGGCCAACAGGGAGATGAATGGCTGGGCACTGGGTCAGGGGAAAAGTAACTCTGCCCAACTACTTTTGTTGTGAAATCTCAGACATTTTATCCAATCGATAGAGTTTCCATTTGGGGATAATAATACAAGGTATTCATTTTAATTCAAGTGTTAGTGGGATTTTCATGCATCGGCAGAGGAGGAAACACGCCTCGATCCAAGGAAACACTCCCCGATCCAAGGAAACACTCCCCGATCCAAGGAAACACGCCCCGATCCAAGGAAACACGCCCCGATCCAAGGAAACACTCCCCGATCCAAGGAAACACTCCCCGATCCAAGGAAACACGCCCCGATCCAAGGAAACACTCCCCGATCCAAGGAAACACGCCCCGATCCAAGGAAACATGCCCCGATCCAAGGAAACACGCACCGATCCAAGGAAACACACACCGATCCAAGGAAACACGCTCCGATCCAAGGAAACACGCTCTGATCCAAGGAAACATGCACCGATCCAAGGAAACACGCTCCGATCCAAGGAATCACGCTCCGATCCAAGGAATCACGCTCCGATCCAAGGAAACACGCTCCGATCCAAGGAATCACGCTCCGATCCAAGGAATCACGCTCCGATCCAAGGAATCACGCTCCGATCCAAGGAATCACGCTCCGATCCAAGGAATCACGCTCCGATCCAAGGAATCACGCTCCGATCCAAGGAATCACGCTCCGATCCAAGGAATCACGCCCCGATCCAAGGAATCACGCTCCGATCCAAGGAATCACGCCCCGATCCAAGGAAACATGCCCCGATCCAAGGAAACACTCCCCGATCCAAGGAAACACTCCCCGATCCAAGGAAACACGCCCCGATCCAAGGAAACACTCCCCGATCCAAGGAAACACGCCCCGATCCAAGGAAACATGCCCCGATCCAAGGAAACACGCACCGATCCAAGGAAACACACACCGATCCAAGGAAACACGCTCCGATCCAAGGAAACACGCTCTGATCCAAGGAAACATGCACCGATCCAAGGAAACACGCTCCGATCCAAGGAATCACGCTCCGATCCAAGGAATCACGCTCCGATCCAAGGAAACACGCTCCGATCCAAGGAAACTCGCCCAGATCCACATCAACGGGACTGCAGTAGAGAGAGTCAGCAGCGTTAAGTTCCTCTGCATTCACATCACCGAGGACGACATGGACCAACAACACTCTTGTCAAGAGGGTGCAGCAGTGTCTACTTCCTAAGGCGGCCTCTCCAAATACTACCGCTGCACCATCGAGAGCGTCCTGACCAGTTACACCACGGCCCTCCAGCGGGTGGTGAAGACGGCCCACACATACGCGCTACACACACACACACACACACACACACACACACACACACACACACACACACACACACACACACACATTTACAGTACTATTTACCATCCCTGCTTTCTCTGATACATGTGTAAATATTGGATATATATTCCCTTAGTTAACAGCTGTGTTTAAGAGCAAAGCAGCTTGTACACGGCTATTCAGCAACAACACCAGCTGACGGGTTGTCAATGTTGTGAAGGGGAATACCACCCATAGGCTTGTCAATGCTCTGAAGGGGAATACCCCCCACAGGGTTGTCAATGTTGTGAAGGGGAATACCACCCACAGGGTTGGCAATGCTGTGAAGGGGAATACCACCCACAAGGTTGTCAATGTTGTGAAGGGGAATACCACCCACAGGGTTGGCAATGCTGTGAAGGGGAATACCACCCATAGGGTTGGCAATACTGTGAAGGGGAATACCACCCACAGGGTTGGCAATACTGTGAAGGGGAATACCACCCACAGGGTTGTCAATGCTGTGAAGGGGAATACCACCCACAGGGTTGTCAATGTTATAAAGGGGGAATACCACCCATAGGGTTGTCAATGTTATAAAGGGGGAATACCACCCATAGGGTTGTCAATGTTATAAAGGGGGAATACCACCCATAGGGTTGTCAATGTTATAAAGGGGGAATACCACCCATAGGGTTGTCAATGTTATAAAGGGGGAATACCACCCATAGGGTTGTCAATGTTATAAAGGGGCAATACCACCCATAGGGTTGTCAACGCTGTCCAGCACATATTTCACATAGCTTGGCGGGGTTTGCGTGAAGTCATTTGCCAGCACGCTGGTTCCCACCAGCCACTACCACTAAGGAGAAACAAATGCTCTGGGAGCCAGACAACTGGCCTGGTGAAGTATAGGAGCCTGGAACTGGCTGGAAGCCACCACAGCAAGTCATTCTGTTCAATGCAGCATTCAGTAAAATGGCCCCTAATCCACATAGGCTTGAGTTTAATGGCTCACGCACGTCACTGACGCCTACGATCGCCAAGTGCCGATATTAGTTTGGCATCAGAGAATAGCCACAAAGTATTCCATTATGAAATCCTCTAAGATAGATGCACTACCAAACCAAATGTAAGAACTCCCTTGTGCCAAGATTTTCACAAGTAGATTATTTTGAATTTAAGAGGTTGTAGAGTAAAGTACACAATGTGTCATTCATGTCGACATGAACTGAAAGAAGGTGAAAGAAAGTTAGCCATGTGAGAGTCATCTAGAAAAAAGAAACGCACACCTATAAAGGCGAGGTGCTGGCTAGCGGAGTAGAACACTAGAAAATAAAGGAAAGCCGCACACTAAGAGCTCAGATGCAGAAATGTAATAACCAACGTTTCATCAGGGTATCATCACAAACACTGTGAGATGAGTCATTTATATAGTGTCAAGAGACACACAGGTGTTTGTAATCATGGCCAAGTGTGGCCTAATATCATTGGTTAACTCAAATATTGAAAGAAATGGCATACAAAGAACATACAAAAAGACAAACAAATGGATAGCATACGATCATAGCATTTGTAGTCTAAAATGTATCTAACAAACAATTACAATGGCAAAATCACAATAATCACAAGAATGGCTTCAGATCAAAGTCTATGTTGAGACCGAAGGGAGCAAGGGTCTTTAAATTAAAGATCCAGGCAGCCTCTCGTTTTAACAATAAATTATCAAGGTCACCCCCTCTCCTCGGGAGGGTGACATGTTCAATGCCAATATAACGCAGAGACGAAATCGAATGGTTTGCTTCCAAAAAGTGGGCCGCAACTGGGTAAGTCAAGTTTTTGCACCTAATGGTGCTACGATGCTCTGAGATACGTACTTTTAATTCACGCTTTGTTTTACCCACATCATTTTTACCACAAGGACAAGTTATAAGATAAATAACTGCCTTAGTGGAACACATAATAACACCTTTAATTGGGATAGATTTCCCTGTGTGGGGGTGTTTGAAGGATCTACATTTATAAGTGCCATTGCATTGAGCACAGCCATTACACTTGTAATTTCCATCCAGTAGGGGCGCAAATAGACGTTGTTCAGGAATATCTTGGGGTGGTAAATCAGAGTGTACCAATTGGTCTCTGAGATTTCTGCCCCGCGAGAATACGACCAGGAGAAGATCAGAAAACACATTACTGAGACTATCATCATATTTCAGAATGTGCCAATGTTTGTGAACGATTCCTTTAATTTGTTCAGAGCACTTAGAATAGTGGGTAGTGAGAACGCAAGAATGCGTCTTTTTGCGAGACTGACCTTGAAAAAGGTCATGTCTCGTTTTGTTTTGAATTTTCTCAATGGCAATATTAATCTGATCATTGTTGTACCCCCTCTCCTTGAACTTATCCTCAGCCATATTTCTGTCAAAATCTGATTGTTTTATACAATTTCTTTTGATTCGACAGAATTGGCTGTAGGGCAAACTATTTTTCAAGGGAAGTGGGTGACAACTATCAGCCCTCAACAAACTGTTACGATCAGTAGGTTTCCTGTAAAGATCAGTGTATAAAACATTATCTTCACACAAGATCAGAAGATTAAGAAAACTGATTTGACGTGTATCAGATTGCATAGTAAATCTCAAATGTTCAGAACAGGAGTTAAGAAAAGCATAAAACGCCTGGAGCAGTTCTGCATCACCCCTCCATAGAAGAAAAATATCGTCAATATACCGTTTCCAAATAATGATGTTAGGCAAGAAAACATGTGAGAGTCATACCTTGTGTTTTTCTTCTGTAGTGTTGCTCCTGTTCCACTGTGACCCGGGGGACTACCATACCGCGCAGTGAGACTGTGGAGAGAGCAGAGAGAGACACAGACTTAGTGAAGGAATGAGGCCAACGGCTCGCTGGACTCTTTAAACTGTAGCATCTTTGAGATATCATCTAATGCAATAAGGAGAGTCAGAGGAGAGCATTGAGCGAGACAGTAACTAACAACACGAGCCCTAGTGAAAGAAGCACATAGTGTGAACCCGTACTGCGGTTCACGTGACAGGCCACACATTTCATGTGTATGTCCTCTGTAGCTTAGGTGGTAGAGCATGGAGCTTGCAATTAATTTTTTCATTTATTTTTAACTAGGCAAGTCAATTAAGAACACATTTTTATTTACAATGACAGCCTAGGAACAGTGGGTTAACTGCCTTGTTCAGGGGCAGAACGACATATTTTTACCTTGTCAGCTCAGGGATTCGATCTAGCAACCTTTCGGTTACTGGCCCAACGCTCTAACCACTAGGCTAACTGCCGCCCCTACGCAATTCCTGGATAGTGGGTTCAATTCCCGGAACCACCTGCTCGAAAAATGTTTGCACGCATGACTAAGTCACTTTGGATAAAAGTGTCTGCTACATGGCATATATTATTACGATTATATTACTATATTATATTAATACCATTATATGACTATATTATTACCATTATATTACTATATTATATTATTACCATTATATTACTATATTATTTCCATTTTATAACTATACTATTACCATTATATTACTATATTATTACCATTATATTACTGTATTATATTATTACCATTATATTACTATATTATTACCATTATATTACTATATTATTACCATTATATTACTATATTATATTATTATCATTATATTACTATATTATTACCATTATATTACTATACTTTTACCCTTATATTACTATATTATATTATGACCATTATATTACTATATTACCATTTTATAACTATACTATTACATTATATTACTATATTATTACCATTATATTACTATATTATTACCATTATATTACTGTATTATATTATTACCATTATATTACTATATTATATTATTATCATTATATTATTACCATTATATTACTATACTATTACCATTATATTACTATATTATATTATGACCATTATATTACTATATTATTACCATTTTATAACTATACTATTACCATTATATTATTGTATTACATTATTACCATTATATTACTATATTATTATCATCATTATATTACTATATTATTACCATTATATTACTATATTATATTATTACCACACGTTTTTGAAGCATGCAACGGCTTCAATTACCCTTTAACTGTAAAGCAACTCTCCCTCACCATAATGTGCCACTTCACCGTAATCTCCTACTGGATCTTGACTGGTCTCCATCAAAAAAAAGAGGGTTTTAACTTCAGAAATAAAAACACATTCTTAACGAAGGTGAATAAAAAACCCTACAGAGGAAGTGGTGTAGGAAACTCCTCCAGGCAAAGTCATAGTTTACAATGGGACACTCATTCTTAGTCATGTTGAGAGAATAACGGCGAGGCTGGTGGTTACTGGCTCGCTTGGCCTCTGCTGGCGTTCGACAGGAAATAGTTAGGGAACTCGCGACGGACACAAAGAAAACAAAAGGGTGTTTAATGAACAAAAGGACTGCTTTAATCATAGTGAACACACAGTAAATCAGGGTAAAAGCCAGGTGGTCGGGGTGAGTGGCTCTGAAAGCATGTGGTCTTGCCAAGCTTCATCAAGCCCACTATACAGGTCTATTGAGGACTGACTATTGAGCACAGCTATACCGGTCTATTGAGGACTGACTGGTGGGAGCACAGCAGAGATACAACGCCTTGGCCTTTGGGGTCACACTTTACACTAAGTTCCATTGGGCCACACTTTACAGTAAGTTACATTGGGTCACACTTTACACTAAGTTACATAGGGTCACACTTTACACTAAGTTACATTGGGTCACACTTTACACTAAGTTACATTGGGTCACACTTTACACTAAGTTACATTGGGTCACACTTTACATTGGGACAGACTTTACATTACGTTACCTGGGGTCAGAGTTTATATTAAGTTACATGGGGTCACACTTTACATTACGTTACATTGGGTCAGACTTTACATTACGTTACATTGGGTCAGACTTTACATTACGTTACATTGGGTCAGACTTTACATTAAGTTACATTGGGTCAGACTTTACATTACGTTACATTGGGTCAGACTTTACATTAAGTTACATTGAGTCAGACTTTACATTACGTTACATTGGGTCAGACTTTACATTACGTTACATTGGGTCAGACTTTACATTACATTGGGTCAGACTTTGCATTAAGTTGCACTTTACATGAAGTTGCTACTGTTTTCATTTTTAAAACAGGGAAAACTAATATGTTGATGTTGTAAACTAATATAGCAGTATGGATGGGCTGTGAAAATCTAGACTTTCATTTTTTCTCAACTGGTTTGACACAATGAGGGATGTTTAATTCTCTAAAAACAATTAACACAACCATCAAACTATTAGTATGTTTTCATTGTTTTACACAAATATGTTAAACACATTTTCGCTAAAAACACTCACACAAAAAGTTCAACATTCAGATGAGTAATCCTGTATGTAATATTTAAACATCATCACCTCAATTGTTGAGATGCATAGCCAAACAAAACATTAACAATAATATGTAACATTATGTTAGCCTAATAGCAATAGGTCACATTATGTTAGCCTAATAGCAATAGGTCACATTATGTTAGCAATAGGTCACATTATGTTAGCCTGATAGTAATAGGTCACATTATGTTAGCCTGATAGTAATAGGTCACATTATGTTAGCCTGATAGTAATAAGTAACATTATGTTAGTCTGATAGTAATAGATAACATTATGTTAGCCTGATAGCAATAAGCAATATTATGTTAGCCTGATAGCAATAGGTAACATTGTTAGCCTGATAGCACTAGGTAACATGATGTTAGCCTGATAGCAATAGGTAACATTATGTTAGTCTGATAGCAATAGGTAACATGATGTTAGCCTGATAGCAATAGGTAACATTATGTTAGCCTGATAGCAATAGGTAACCTTATGTTAGTCTGATAGCAATAGGTAACATGATGTTAGCCTGATAGCAATAGGTAACATTATGTTAGTCTGATAGCAATAGGTAACATTATGTTAGTCTGATAGCAATAGGTAACATTATGTTAGTCTGATAGCAATAGGTCACATTATGTTAGTCTGATAGCAATAGGTAACATTATGTTAGCCTGATAGTTATAGGTCACATTATGTTAGCCTGATAGCAATAGGTAACATTATGTTAGCCTGATAGTTATAGGTAACATTATGTTAGCCTGATAGAGGTGTAAGGATCGAGGACAAAGTCGTTTTAGTATGTAATACCCTTCAGTGATATAAGTCAAAAGACTAAAACAAGAGGAACACACAGTGAAAGGGACCCTAGATAGTTGTTATCGGGGGGTTTTGAATTGCAGGTGTGTTTTTTTCCAGTGGAGAGGGAATGGACATGTGTTATCAGGCCAACCAAGGACACATGTAGGAAATAGGGTTACATCACTACAAAATGAGAAAAATAACAAGAAAATACCAAATGTTTCTACATGAGACTCAAATTCATTCATGATCATGCAATATGAATTTTACACAGCACTGTATAAAATGGTAGCATATAAAGTATTAAAACTGTTAGCTAAAACCTTCCCTAGCACTATATAGAGCTATACATGTACATCTCTGGTTTGAAAATACATTTAAAATGACATTGGATACAGTATATAGAATGAAAACAAATACTCCAATAACCCTTTCCTAATGAAACAACATGTTCCACATACTATATGTAATGGTTTATCTTACAAAGTGTTCAAACTGCTTCCTATGACTCAATGAACCATGGGAGATGTACTATAAGATGCGAGGGAGGAGAGGTCTTTCTTGCACTAACACTCACACTTGTCATTTTCTTACTAGCACTGACTTTGCTGATAGCTTCTTTATTGAGGAAATTGTGCTTACTATGACTGTGATATGTGGTTGTCTTACCTAGCTATTTTAAGATGAATGCACTAACTGCAAGTCGCTCTGGATAAGACTAAAATGTCATTGTAATAGGGTTGAGTGGAAAAGGGGCCTCTCCCTCTGTGATGGTAAGAGGCTGTTTGGAGCACAGTTTCCGAGAGCACTGAAGGTCATGTTTCGATAACTGCTCTAACCCTCCTGTTACATGGCTGAGAACAGTCTGATCGCCCAGCGTCGATAAGCAGCTGGATACATCATCCCCCTCCTTGAGGTTAATATTCTACCATGGTTACCCTCAACTTTCGAGTGAGGTGGACACACCACGATCTCCCATTGGTTATAGACAGGTGGGGTTTGGGAATAAATAGGGTCCCCGGTCCACTAGACTGTCACATTCTCACAATGGCTTTCCTCTGGTTCGTGTCTTGTCTCGCCTTCGTCAGCGCCGCCTACGGTGAGTATTCACACCTTCTCTTTACCTACAGTGTTACCTCCTTGATTTAACCCTTAACCCTTGTTTTAATGCTAAGAGTGTAAAAGTAAGTTGTGGAGTTCCTCAAGGCTCTGTCTTGGACCACTACTGTTCTCATTATGTGCTACTGCTACACTGCTAGCACTTGGTGATGTTATTTGGAAACACTTCCGTACGTTGGATGCCCATGGTTGAGTATGTTGCATTAAACAAATAATTTACTGTTGTTATAAAACATGACGAGCTAAGTGTTTACTAAATGTTCTCATGTAACCAGGCTGCGGCATCCCCGCCATCAAGCCTGAGGTGTCTGGCTATGCCCGCATCGTTAATGGTGAGGAGGCTGTGCCCCACTCCTGGCCCTGGCAGGTATCTCTGCAGCAGACCAGCGGCTTCCACTTCTGTGGGGGATCCCTGATCAACGAGAACTGGGTGGTCACCGCCGCTCACTGCAACGTCGCTACCTACCACCGCGTGATCATTGGAGAGCACAAGAAAGGCAGCGGCAACAACGCTGAGGACATCCAGATCCTGAAGCCCGCTAAGGTACAGCACAATCACACATCCTCCTCTATAGCTCTGGGTAGAAGTTCCCCTCAGGCGCTGATCTAGGATCAGCCTATCCCCCGCCAGCTCAGCTGATCCGATCAGTGTCTCTGAGCAATGTCGTCCTGTAGTCCTACCTGAACTCTCCATTTGATAAAGGTTTCAGTTCTAACCGTCCCTTCTCTCCCACAACCCACCACACCCCTTCTCCTCACCCACAGGTGTTCACCCACCCCAAGTGGAACCCCAGTACCATCAACAACGATATCTCCCTGATCAAGCTGTCCACCCCTGCTGTCCTGAACACCAACGTGTCCCCTGTGTGCCTGGCTGAGACCGCCGACGTCTTCGCACCTGGCATGACCTGTGTGACCACCGGCTGGGGTCTGCTGCGCTACAACGCTCTCAACACCCCCAACGAGCTGCAGCAGGCTGCTCTGCCCCTGCTGTCCAATGAGCAGTGCAAGACGCACTGGGGGAGCAACATCTCCGATGTCATGATCTGTGCCGGTGGTGCTGGTGCTACCTCCTGCATGGGTGACTCCGGTGGCCCCCTGGTCTGTGAGAAGGACAACGTCTGGACCCTGGTCGGTATTGTGTCCTGGGGCAGCAGCCGTTGCTCCACCACTACCCCCGCTGTGTACGCCCGCGTCACCGAGCTCCGTTCCTGGGTGGACCAGACCCTGGCCGCCAACTAAGAGCCATGCTGCAGCTTCCCTGTCCATATTGCTATGTAATTTTATGCATTGTTATGTCATACTATGTATTGCTATGTCATTTCATATATTACTATGTAATGTACAACACCTAAGCATTAGCTACCAAGACTGAGAGTGCCACCCATTGGTCTGAACTGAACATGACATTCAATAAACATACTTGAACATAAAAAATATGCTTCTGTAGTAATTGTATGATTACAACGTAATATTTTATTACACGAGAGAAACTTAATGTAAAGTGTTACCACAGTTTACTACTGACTGAATCTACTGCTAGTGTTAGGGGTCTCAAATGGTTGAGCTATTGGGGAACTGTGGGGAGGATCTTGGAGGGATCGGGTTCACGTTTTTTGGCCTAGTGGGAGATCTGTCAACGTGCCCTTGAGCAGGGCATTGACCCTGGATGCTTCTGTGTGTCGCTCTGAATGGGAGTCTGTTGTATGACTGGTATGATGTAGTTGTTGAGCGGCTTCACTGCAAGTATATTGTATGTTTCGGATATTCAATAAAAAAAATTATAATAAATACAAAAAAAGATACAGTAGCACGGAATCATTGACAAAACTTAAAACCAAGTGTATAAGGGCTATTATAAACCGGATATTTTGGATCCGGGATGCTGATTCGCTGAAACAGCATTCCAGCTGTGTGTATATCATCGATATTCCAAGGGTATGATATAAACATACTTGTTGCTGTTCTATCTGAAAGTTTCACGACGCTGTTCTTGATATGCCACAGCAAATGACAAAAGAAAAGAAATAAGCTTCCATTAACGTATGACCTAACCTTGTATCTAGCCTAGCGTTTGGTTTGCAACAGTCACATACAGCAGACACATCACAACATATGCCATTTAGCAAGGCTAATCAGGAAGTGTTCATTCCATCTCTCGCTCTACCTCTCTATCCAAAGTAAAGACACAGACCGTGTCTGAATACCCATATTTGCGTTCTAGTCGGCATTTTGGGTGTGTGAAAATAGAAAGTTTTACTGTATGTGAAATGTAGAAAATTGCTTTAAAACGCCAGGATGTTATACTCATTTTGAGCGAGAGATGGAATGAACACTTCCTGATTAGACTCGTTAAAATGGCATATGTTGTGATGTATCTGCTGTGTGTGACTGTAGAAATTGCTGCACACTATTGAGGAAGAGAATCAGTGCACAGTCACACACATATCTGCCGACACATGCATTAATACACACATGCACGCTCGGACAAAGGCCCAACTCACACTGTCGCTGCACTGACAACCTAGCCTCTGTGAAAAGACAGAAATGCTCATAGCATTACATGTAGTCATTTTGAGACATTACCACAAAAAAACCTCTGAGTCGATTAAAACCTCTACAGGATCGGTGGGTCCCATGCGGGACGTTTGAGCTAACGTAGGCTAATGCGATTAGCATGAGGTTGTAAGTAACAAGAACATTTCCCAGGACATAGACATATCTGATATTGGCAGAAAGCTTACATTCTTGTTAATCTAACTGCACTGTCCAATTTACAGTAGCTATTACAGTGAAAGAATACCATGCTATTGTTTGAGGAAAATACACAGTTATGAACTTGAAAAGTTATTAATAAACCAATTAGGCACATTTGAGCAGTCTTGATACAACATTTTGAACAGAAATGCAATGGTTCATTGGATCAGTCTTAAACTTTGCACATACACTACTGCCATCTAGTGGCCAAAATCTAAATTGTGCCTAGGCTGGAATAATACATTATGACCTTTCTCTTGCATTTCAAAGATGATGGTACAAAAAAAATTATAAAACGCATGGTTTTTTCTTTGTATTATATTTTACCAGATCTAAAGTGTTATATTCTCCTACATTACTTTCACATTTCCACAAACTTCAGTGTTTCCTTTCAAATGGTATCAAGAAAATGCATGTCCTTACTTCAAGTCCTGAGCTACAGGCAGTTAGATTTGGGTATGTCATTTTAGGCCAAAATTGAAAAAAAGGGGTGGATCCTTAAGTTAAATTGCAGACTGAAGCAATAGGCAGCAACTAGCCTCAACTTGACAAAATAGTAAGTACAAACCTAAGCATGCAATAGTACTAAGCATATAGGAAACATTGTTATAACAGAAAGCGGCCATTGAAAACAAACAACAATTGACCCCCTATTGATCTAAGCTAAATACTGACATTACCTGGTAACACTTTCAATGAGGCATACATATAGTGCCTTATAAATGCATTTATAATGCCTTATAATGCACTTGTTAGTGTCTTATACTACTTGGTATATGGCCAGAGAGCATAATGCATTATAGGTTAGCTTCCTATCTCGCTTAACTTGTTAGCATCAGTCATGTCATTAGCTTCTGCTAGCTCGTTAACATCTTCATAGCCAGCTATCTTCCTAGCAAAGTGAGCTAGCTAGACAGCTAAGTTTCGGCATGTGCCTAGCTTTACCAAATATGTTTGTTGCTAACATAACTACCTACAGTAGTCCATGCTTATGTTCCTAGTTCCTTTCAATCAATACAGTAAATGTCAACAAGCACACAATAATCAAACATTTAAATAATAAGATATTTTTTTGTATTTTTTATATTAGCATTAATAAGCTAGGATAAAAGGCTGTTTTGATCAGAGTCTCGCTCTTGTAGAACCAGCCTGATTGCTAAGTTTACAATTTTTTGAGTCTGGAGTCCCAACTCATCAGACTGGTTCCACCAGGATGACATCCTTGAGGTTAATATTCTACCATGGTTATCCTCGACTTTTGGAAGGGGTGGACACACCACAGTCTCTGATTGGTTACAGGTGGATGGGGTTACCCCAACAAACTGCAGCAGGGTGCTGTGCCCCTCCTGTCTGAGGAGGAGTGCAAGAAGCACTGGGGCAACATGATTCACAAAATGATGATCTGTGCCAGTGGCAAAGGTGTTTCCTCCTGCATGGGGGACGCCAGTGGCCCCCTGGTCAGTGAGAAGAACAAGGTGTAGAGCCTGGTCGGTATTGTGTCTTTGGGCAGCAGTGGTGGTTCTACCTCTACCCCCTCTGTGTACACCCGAGTCGCCGAGGTTCGCACCTGGGTGGACATGACCATGATGCTCAAGTAATGCCACAGCCTCCCTATCCAGAATAATATGTACTGCTACGCCATTCTTGGTTATGTATATCTATGCATCAGTGGAGGCTGCTGGGGGGAGGATGGCTCATAATAATGGTCAGAGTGAATGGAATGGCATCAAACGCATAGATGTGTTTGTTGCATTTGATACCATTCCACTGATTCCGCCCCAGACATTACCACGAGCCCGTCCTCCCCATATTAAACAGTATTTTTACTACTTCATGAATTTAAATGCTGTGCACCCTTTGATAGTCAGGAGACCCTTGGGTATGTTGTGGACCACAGGAGGTTGGTGGAGAACGAGCTCGTGGTAATGGCTGGAGCAGAATCAGTGGAATGGTATCAAATACATCAAACACATGGTTTCCTGGTGTTTGTTCCCATTCCATTAGCTCTGTTCCGGCCATTATTATGAGCCGTTCTCCCCTCAACAGCCTCCTGTGGTTGTGGTGGACTGTCAGTCAGTCCAGTGTGAAGCAGGTTATTCATGTCTACAGTATAAGGAAAGAAGGTCTCCTGTACTCTGTAAATCACACATGCAATACTGTAGCCTAATTCCCAAAGCTGACCCACTAAGACTCCTAACAACACCAGAGGGGACTCAGGAAAGCTGACCTCCCTGGCCTTAAACTGTCATCACAAACAAACACACAGGTAGCTGAATAAACAATAGAATTGGTCATCTAGAGTTACTTGATCTTGTCCGACAGTCAGGACATGTCCTCTGTGTATATCTATTTGTTAGTTAGTTAGTTTTGGGCTAGTGGAAGAGATGAGGGCCAATACACCACCCATAAGAGGTGAGTGATACCCAGTCCCAGTGCCAGTTGCATTGGAAAACAAATGAAGACTAGACTGAAAACTTAATGCATGCTGGGTAAATTAGCACACTCAATAATTATCGGAATAAAATAACTGCTGTTTTCAAAGGCAAAATTAGTGCCGTTTTACAGGGCGACAGACGGCATATGCAGATTATCAAAAGCATTTAGATTGCATTTCTGAATATTCTTATAAGATATAAATATTCAGGTGATCTTGATGGTTCACAGGTCACTTCCTCCCAGATGGGGGAGAGACAGGAAAAGTAAGGACAGATGGAAGGAAGTTGGGAGAGAGAGGTTTTGGTGCCACTTGCGATGAGAACGTATTCCATTTTACAGAATAAATAAATAATTTATTAGACATTATTTCTCAGTTGGTTTCATTAGGGCCACTGAAGAGATCTTATCTTAGATTAAAACCGGGCAACACAGAGCCATACCCTTATCAATGCATGGTTGGCCTTCCAACTCTCAATGAAAGTGATAACGATCATTTGATGTAGCGTAGTGCTCCTGTTCAAATGAGTTTTAGTCAAACTGACTGTCTAAGTCGTAACTGTGGACACTCTCTCTCCCTGGTAAATTAACAAGGCTTTGATTTTGAGGAGGTGCCAAGTCATTGTTGGCTACTAATTAACCAAACGTAGCAGGCGTAGAAAAGCACCTGAGCAGAGTCTCCACTTCCGTTTTTAGGGGAAACGGAAGTTAGATTGAAAATTCTGTATCCCTGAAAACCAGAAACATCTGGTTTCTGACAACGCCGTTAAGGGTGGCTACAGATTGACCTCTGAGATACCCATTATGCATGGCTCTTCTTCTGCTGTATGCCACTGAGCTAAAGAAATACCATAGAGCTTCAATGAGCTAGGGAAGTACCACAGAGCTTCAATGAGCTAGGGAAGTACGATAGAGCTTCAATGAGCTAGGGAAGTACCATAGAGCTTCAATGAGCTAGGGAAGTACCATAGAGCTTCAATGAGCTAGGGAAGTACGATAGAGCTTCAATGAGCTAGGGAAGTACCATAGAGCATCAATGAGCTAGGGAAGTACCATAGAGCTTCAATGAGCTAGGGAAGTACCATAGAGCTTCAATGAGCTAGGGAAGTACCATAGAGCTTCAATGAGCTAGGGAAGTTCCATAGAGCTTCAATGAGCTAGGGAAGTACCATAGAGCATCAATGAGCTAGGGAAGTTCCATAGAGCTTCAAAAACCCACACAGGGCAATTTCCCATTATATCTAGCTGAGAGACCTGTTCATATGATTGTGCTAATGGAAGGTGCATGTATGCCATCTGACAGAGACGTAATAAAACCCCCATAACCAACGATGCACCCCACTCACTCCTCTATCCTCTCTCCTCCCAGAATCCTTTGTGCGAGGGGTAAAGTAAATGGTCGGTTCACGTAAGGCAGACAGCCGCGGTGCCATGATTAATAGAAGCCATCATTCCCAGAGGATGAAGCCGCAACGTGGGCGCAACAGCTCTGCTCAAACCTTTCTCATCTTTTAACATGAACGTGCGTTGGATCTTTTCCCATTTTCTCCCTAAGTTTCATATTTCAGCTGGCCCTATTGTGAATAGGCATTAGTGTCAGGTTAACGGATGGGGTTTAAAGTTAGAGAGGGTCACAGGGCTAGATCACTAGCTACTGGTCTGTGGAAATGGTAGAAAGAGCTGGCGCTACACTAGCCTACAGTGCATTGAAATTGTACAGCAGCACGTGTTTCACTGAATTCAACTGACAGGGGACTGCACAGCACATGTTTCCCTGTGGCCCAATGCATCCCCTATAAAGTCTACTGGAACATAAAAGCCACAGTATATTCCTACCCTCTAGCGTTTATCTCAACCACGACCTTTAAGATATTTCCATGTGGAGAAAACATATGAGGTAAAGATACGCTGTACAATATGTCAGGTCACATTGATTAGGACGTACATCACCGAGCGCAATCTAATGAACTGCGACAACGGCCTTGCACATAGCATATGAGAGCTATATTGGAGAGGCATCGATGTCCTATTAGATATGAGCTATGGTTATCTATTCACTTTGCCTCAACAGTGTCACAATTCTGAGGTCAGCCAATAGCTAATCCCTCCATGATCCACAACGGCAGATTCCTCTGTTGACAGTAGGTATGAAGATGTCCTCCGACGGTGACACACCCACACACGCCCTTTTAAACGAGGCTAAATCAGGGAGTGGGAATTTTATCTCTCGCTCTACCTCTCAAGGTAAAGACACACACACGCCTGCCTAGCACATTTACACAATCCCTTACCACATTGATAACTTCAGCTCTATCAATTGCTGTATACAGCTCATCTAAAGCTCAACGGATAGTCTAGACGGAACTGTCAATATAGTGATGAACTGAAGCCTGTGTGAAAAGACAGGAATGCTCATAGCATTACATATAGAAACATTGAAACACGACCGCTCAGAAACCTCAGAGTGGATTCACTTACAGTCTATAGAGTAGATTCACTTACAGACTATAGAGTGGATTCACTTACAGTCTATAGAGTAGATTCACTTACAGACTATAGAGTGGATTCACTTACAGACTATAGAGTGGATTCACTTACAGTCTATAGAGTAGATTCACTTACAGACTATATAGTGGATTCACTTACAGTCTATAGAGTAGATTCACTTACAGACTATAGAGTGGATTCACTTACAGACTATAGAGTGGATTCACTTACAGACTATAGAGTAGATTCACTTACAGACTATAGAGTGGATTCACTTACAGACTATAGAGTGGATTCACTTACAGACTATAGAGTGGATTCACTTACAGACTATAGAGTGGATTCACTTACAGACTATAGAGTGGATTCACTTACAGACTATAGAGTGGATTCACTTACAGACTATAGAGTGGATTCACTTACAGACTATAGAGTGGATTCACTTACAGACTATAGAGTGGATTCACTTACAGACTATAGAGTGGATTCACTTACAGACTATAGAGTAGATTCACTTACAGACTATAGAGTGGATTCACTTACAGACTATAGAGTAGATTCACTTACAGACTATAGAGTGGATTCACTTACAGACTATAGAGTGGATTCACTTACAGACTATAGAGTAGATTCACTTACAGACTATAGAGTGGATTCACTTACAGACTATAGAGTGGATTCACTTACAGACTATATAGTGGATTCACTTACAGACTATAGAGTGGATTCACTTACAGACTATAGAGTAGATTCACTTACAGACTATATAGTGGATTCACTTACAGACTATAGAGTAGCTTCACTTACAGACTATAGAGTAGATTCACTTACAGACTATAGAGTGGATTCACTTACAGACTATAGAGTGGATTCACTTACAGACTATAGAGTGGATTCACTTACAGACTATATAGTGGATTCACTTACAGACTATAGAGTAGCTTCACTTACAGACTATAGAGTAGATTCACTTACAGACTATAGAGTGGATTCACTTACAGACTATATAGTGGATTCACTTACAGACTATAGAGTGGATTCACTTACAGACTATAGAGTGGATTCACTTACAGACTATATAGTGGATTCACTTACAGACTATAGAGTAGCTTCACTTACAGACTATAGAGTGGATTCACTTACAGACTATAGAGTGGATTCACTTACAGACTATATAGTGGATTCACTTACAGACTATAGAGTAGCTTCACTTACAGTCTATAGAGTGGATTCACTTACAGACTATAGAGTGGATTCACTTACAGACTATAGAGTGGATTCACTTACAGTCTATAGAGTGGATTCACTTTCAGTCTATAGAGTAGATTCACTTACAGACTATAGAGTAGATTCACTTACAGACTATAGAGTGGATTCACTTACAGACTATAGAGTGGATTCACTTACAGACTATAGAGTGGATTCACTTACAGACTATAGAGTGGATTCACTTACAGACTATAGAGTGGATTCACTTACAGACACGACATACAGAAACATCTCCACAAGCAGCAACTCATAGTTCCCTTTCAACCAACTTCACAAAATAACACATCAAAACGTATGCAGGCAATAATACTAAGCATAGACGTGAAACTAGTTTGAATAAAGGCAGTCAATTACCAGTTCATGATGACATCAACACAGTCTCCTAATCCAACTACAGTAGCACGCTTGGCTTTAAATCAATACAGAGAGCCAACAGGCACCGACACTCTACTCAGTACAGTACCTAGAGGGGTCTGGTTTGGCTTTCCCATAGAGCAGAAGACTCTTTCTCTCCCGGGGCTTGGCAGTGGGCAGGCGCGAGCGCGAGACAAGGGGGTCAACTTGTTCACCATGGGACATGATGAGTTAAGTGGGAGGGATCGCAGATGCTGCCCCACTACCTTCTACAGTTCCAGCCCCAGAGGCTCCTGGATGTCGCGGGCCACCAATGGGGAGTTTCCCCCCAACATAGACGCACGCACGCACGCACATACAGAGCACTTGGCCTGCTCACATTTACAGTTGCAGCACTGGCTTTCTATAGCCAGCACCTGCTGCTGGAGCCCTGATCGGCCTCACTGGTGTCTGGGGGGGAGAGAGGAGGACGTGTGTGTGTGTGTGTGTGTGTGTGTGTGTGTGTGTGTGTGTGTGTGTGTGTGTGTGTGTGTGTGTGTGTGATTAAGTGAGTGAAAGATAATTGATAATTGCTTTATAAAAAGCAACACTGCATTGTTCGGTGGATCAGACTACATTGTCCTAGATTGTATTTTTGGTCAAGAGATCCAGACAGGGCTGGTCACGTCTGTGAAATCAAACAATGCTGTACACAGGATGACGTTTATTGGGATGAGTCTTGTCCTTGATGCAAAACTTCTGCTAGATGGGGTAGCTGCAAAGTCAAAATTGGCTATACTGTAAAAATGCATGAAAACAAAAATGTGATTTTTAGTCTTCGATTAAGGTTAGGGTTAGGCATTAGGGTTAGCAGTGTGGTTAGGGTTAGGGTTAGGAATTAGGGTTAGCAGTGTGGTTAAAGTTAGGGTTAGCAGTGTGCTTAAGGTTAGGGTTAGACATTAGGGTTAGCAGTGTGCTTAAGGTTAGGGTTAGGTATTAGGGTTAGCAGTGTGGTTAGGGTTAGGGTTAGGCATTAGGGTTAGCAGTGTGGTTAAGGTTAGGGTTAGGCATTAGGGTTAGCAGTGTGGTTAGGGTTAGGGTTAGGCATTAGGGTTAGCAGTGTGGTTAGGGTTAGGCATTAGGGTTAGCAGTGTGCTTAAGGTTAGGGTTAGGCATTAGGGTTAGCAGTGTGCTTAAGGGTAGGGTTAGGAGTGTGCTTAAGGTTAGGGTTAAGGTTAGGTTCAATGACATTGTGGCTGTTCCAACTAGTGTCCACTCTGCAGAGCTGCCTTCAGTACAAGATTCATGATGAAAAATGCTAACCTGCATGTCATACGGGCAGAGAGGTAAATGCTTACTCAGAGTATATTTCACTTGAAACACTTTACAGCTCAAGCTAATTGGCTAATGTAACATGCCCTCATATTCCCCTACAGTTGAATACCTAAACATCCTTCTTGTGTCGGTTCTGAACTATTTATGACAGACTGATAAATCATCCTGGTTTGGGTCAGAGTTTTGACACACACATACACACACATGCACACGCACACACACACACACACACACCGTATCTGGTTCTCCATTAAAACCACCACCACACTGACCACTTCTCTACTGGGAGAACAATGGCTTCCTGTAGCAGTGATGGGCTGTGGAGCATCACCTCTCGTGGGGTGTTGATTTAATAATCGCCCCCAGGGGAATGAGACGTTACTGGGCCTGGCAGACCTTGAGGAAACCCTGGCAGATCCTGGGTGTTGTTGGAAGCCAGCCCCATACATTTAACTATCCCTCTGGTTCCTGGCTCCTTATGGCCTCCTGGCCTACTTCTGCTGTGTGACATCACCCAGGCCCGGCTTGTGGGACTGGGCGATCCTGCCATGGCGGTGGTAGTCTCGCTGGAATGCCAGCGTCGGCCTTGTACCAGGCCGGCAGGGGTATCGGACCCGCACCTGTCGCTTGTTGCTGCCTCTGACTTGGAGAGGTCCCAGGGAGCTGAGGCCCGAGAGGGAGGAATGAGGGGCAGCTGTGCCTCTCTGTGCACCCCTCCCACCCACAGCCATGCTAAAACCCCTAGACTCAGTTATTCAGTTATAGCCTCTCAAACTCTGCCCCTCCTTGCCTCTCTCCCTCCCTAGCGTTCCCCAGTCCTGACAGTGACCAGAGGATCAACACCGGGTACCTCAGAATACATCCGTACACCAGCAGCAGGCCAGACCAGGGCCTGGTTGGGATGTTGGGAGGTGTAACCTGAGCTCGCCAGGGGAATCCCACCCATGTGTGGTACTTTAAACCTCTCTTTAGATGCTTCTCTCAGGCTGGGCTGTCTATTTACATCACATGGGCCTGGATCCCTTCCTGTTTTTATTGCTTAGTGGGCAGCGGCAGTGTCCACTTTCTGTCTACTTCTGCAAAGTGTTGAAATGTTCCTCTGTTAGCTCCTATCTGTTTATTAAATGGTAAAATGTCTGTCTAAACTACTGGCACACAGCTCGGACACCTATGCATACCCCACAAGACAGGCCACAAGAGGTCTCTTCACAGTCCCCAAGTCCAGAACAGACTATAGGAGGCACAGTACTACATAGAGCCATGACTACATGGAACTCTATTCCAGTGAAATTTGCAGTAAAATTTGATTTAAAAAACACCTTACGGAACAGCGGGGACTGTGAAGCAACACAAACATAGGCACAGACACATGAATACACACACGATAACATACGCACTATGCACACACATACACATGGATTTAGTACTGTAGATATGTGGTAGTGGTGGAGCAGGGGCCTGAGGGCACACAGTGTGTTGTGAAGTCTGTGAATGTATTGTAATGTTTTTAAAATTGTATAAACTGCCTTAATTTTGCTGGACCCCAGGAAGGGTAGCTCCTGCCTTGGCAGCAGCTAATGGGGATCCATAATAAATACAAATGGTGTGGCAGTACATAGCAGGGACCTGTTTGGACAAGACAAGCTCAATTTGAACCATACACCAAAGTAAAAATATCCCAAGATCAAATGTGTTCAGAAACAAAATAACAAACCAGCATAGTGGCTGCAAATGTGACTAGAAAACCATTAGTAAGGAAAATGCAAAACTGACCCAAAATGTAGCATCTAGCGCCAACTTCACACGACGCCATTGAGATGTGAGGACAACTGAGCCTACCTGGACTGCATCTCTGGTTGCGTTTTGAGGGGGCTGGCCGGCGCCGCCCCGGTGGTCTGGTGTGTAAGCTCTACCAGAGACTGGTAGTACTGCTGCTGCTGTTGCTGCTGCTGCTTGTAGCGAGACAGGATGAAGAACAGTCCAAGGATGGTCTTTAGATTCCCATTCCGGATCTCTGACGAGTAGACAGGGGAACAGAGCACATCATTATCAGGAATGTGGGTTCAAATCTCGCTGCTGCCAACCATACAGAAATGTATGTACGCAGTACTATAATTGGTTTGGATAAAAGCGCCAGCTAGCTAAATTACATATATTACCGCCCTGTGTGATCCCTGGCTTGGCTCAGAGAAGACACAAACACACATCTGACAAGGGAAGTGAGTGTCTAGTGTTGTTTTAGTCTCAACATGAGGAAGTGAGACTGAAATAGTGAGTCAGGTACAGTGTGCTATTACTAATGGAACAAGTGGCTAATTTAATATTGATATTTTGATATTGACTATTTCACAGTTATTGCACTAGGGATTCACCTAAGACCACTGGCTGAGTGACTTCGTCCTCGTGAGAAATGGGTTCTGACTAGGTTGCACATTCACTCTAAACTTACTCTAAAATGCTATTAAAGTTCACTTCTCCCTGCAAAACAAAGGGAGCCTATCAACTGTGATATGATTCATCTGAAATCCAGGAATGAAAATGTATCTCTCGCTCAGCCCCCGTCATCGGAGCGCTAACGCATCCACTTGTGAAATGGCTTTTCATATCAGAATAGCTGACACAGACGCTGTTTGAAAGATTTCAACAGCTGACACAGCAGTTTACGTAAGGGGGCTCAACTTTCTTGGCCTGTTGTTTGCCGGTTACAAAAAGTTGGAAAGATTAATCTTTACGTTTTCGATTTCAAACTCCAGGAAGCAGTCATTTCTATTGTTACAGTGCAGCAGTCCAAACGGGCAGTATTCACTTGAAGAACGAAAACGTCCCACATTCATTCGGCAAAGCAATTTGTCACTGGCCACAGAATAATTGGAGATTTACAGTGTAGAACACAATAGCAAAACAGAAATACAGGGCCTTTGAGGTTACTATTTGAAACATGAAGGGCCAGTTTCCCGGAATAAAAAACATGCTGAATGGAGAATCTCCATTGAAAGTGTTTACTAGTCCAGGACTAGGCTTAATCTGGTTCAAGGAAAACCATCCTAAAGAGTATGAGAAAGAAGCAGTTGACCATGTGAACATCTATTCATACTGTAAATACAGACATTTGATATCAATGTGACCAGTTGTCTCCTTGTGCTTCATTTGGATGTGGAACAAATTCATTAAACACAGATATCGCAGCAGGGTTGTCATTTAGAGAAAAACAAAACAGCTGCGATTCTGAGGAAAATGGAACTGAACTTGATCCAGATATTGGGTAACGGAGGGAGGTCAACCATGATAGGGTTTCCTCTAACGTCAGCCTGCTCTTTCTATTCAGCCTGCTTCCAGAGACCCTCTCCCTCAGAATTATCCAATTATGGTTAGTTATGCTAAGCTCCATTGGCCCCACCATACAGGAGCACATGTCTTATGCCCAGTTTCAAAGCAACGTGGGCTAAGTGCTGTCAGCACTTTGGTGCCAGTCCTCCTTGGGCCACGGTCAGAGTATATGGGCCCCGCTTCGAGGGACTTTTAAGTGGTTAACGTGGTTTCATTTAACCTTTTGTCTTTTTTGGGGGCGGATTTTACGAGCCACAAAGGACTTCGGAGGAGGTAGATGGAGGGTTCTGCTAGGCCTGAATGGTACAGGAAAAGTATTGAGGAAAAATGGGACTGCTGAACTGCTCCCACCCAATTAATCTTTCCTGGATTTAATCCCCAGACGCGGGCCGATTTAGCCTTGGCCTCTTTCAATAACATTTGACCCTAACGACCAAGGCTGCGAACTTTGACTGTAGAGAAAGAGGAAGTTATACATTTCCCTTTCAAAAGTGACATGATCTGAGGTCTCTACATTCTCTTCCCCTTTCAGCTACTCTGTTCCCCAACCAGCTGACAAATTGAATGTTGGGGATCAGGAGAGTGAGTATGGGTGTCCTCACTGACCCAGCAAGGAGAGGCGGTTAAGTGCGAACCAGGCTAGGAAAAACAGGCCTATTCCAACAGGCATCTGTGCCCACAGAGATCAAGGAGTAAGTTTGGGCTCGTGTCACAGTCGTCACAGTGGGAGCAGGGCCCTGCCGTCCAGCTGGTTCTCCCTCACTGTACAGACCCTGCCACCACTTAACAACCTGCCACAGATGACCCCTCGCTGTACATGGCTATGAACTGCAGGAAGGACACTTTTAGAGGTTCACACCTGCTTTTAAAAGGTTTGGTTTAGACTAGAGCGAGTGACCCTTGAATAGATCTCAGCAGGCACGGATTAACCTATCTGCGGGTTAACTGGTGGAACTGAAAAGCGGGTGTTGAATACCCTGGCAGAACAAAAGAGTGCTGGACATTGAATGGTTGTTGTACCGTTTGTTGGCTGTTTTCTAGCATTGAACAGAAAATGAGGAAGTCCAGTTTTATTATGCTATGTATTAAGTCTTTGTTTGCTTGCTATGAAGTTATATCAGGGGTGTTTCCGGGACTTTGACGCATGCGACAAACAAGATCATTAAATCTGGCACATCTGAGGCTGAGGTCGCCCACAAGACGCCTTTCTGGAGTTTTTTTCCTAGAAGATTATTAGATTGTTTTCTTGGAAAAATCCTATACCCTCCAAGTACATCAAACGCCCCGTTTCTTTTCAAACGCCACGCCTCGTAAAAACTAAGCACAAGCGTATGGAGGCCTCAAAAGTCTGCAGAACCCACAGCTAATTCAATGAAGCATAGTCCTCACTAGCTTAGGGGTATATGGAATGACTGGCCCACTCCTCATATACATGGTCCAAGGGGACAGAGACCCTTGTCTGGCCCACTCCTTATACACATGGTCCAGGGGGACAGAGACCCACACCTGGCCCACTCCTCATACACATGGCCCAGTGGGACAGAGACCCACACCTGGCCCACTCCTCATACACATGGCCCAGGGGGACAGAAACCCACGCCTGGCCCACTCATACACATGGCCCAGGGAGACAGAGACTCATGCCTGGCCCACTCCTCATACACATGGCCCAGAGAGACAGAGCCCCACGCCTGGCCCACTCCTCATACACATGGGCCAGGGGGACAGAGACCCACGCCTGGCCCACTCCTCATAACATGGTCCAGGGGGACAGAGATCCACACCTGGCCCACTCCTCCATACACATGGCCCAGGGGGACAGAGACCCACGCCTGGCCCACTCCTCATACACATGCCCCAGGGGGACAAAGACCCACGCCTGGCCCACTCCTCATACACATGGCCCAGGGGGACAGAGACCCACACCTGGCCCACTCCTCATAACATGGTCCAGGGGGACAGAGATCCACACCTGGCCCACTCCTCCATACACATGGCCCAGGGGGACAGAGACCCACACCTGGCCCACTCCTCATAACATGGTCCAGGGGGACAGAGATCCACACCTGGCCCACTCCTCCATACACATGGCCCAGGGGGACAGAGACCCACGCCTGGCCCACTCCTCATACACATGCCCCAGGGGGACAAAGACCCACGCCTGGCCCACTCCTCATACACATGCCCCAGGGGGACAAAGACCCACGCCTGGCCCACTCCTCATACACATGGCCCAGGGGGACAGAGACCCACGGCCATAAAAAAGTGATGCAAAGTGACCAAGAACAAGGCTACAGAGCAGAGTAACCCAATAGCCTGTATATTTAGGTACCCTCTTCAATTCCAGACTGGCAAAGTCACTTTGCTGTTTTTAGGGGAACAGAATTTAGAGTAGCCGGTCAGAGTATTGGGACGGCTATTTCGGCTGTTCCGATAGGTCAAGGGCATCGTCACCTCCCCAAACTTTAGAGGGGAGTTAAACTGACGGGTCCAGGACAACAAACACTGGTCTTAAATAACGGTTGGCTAGTTACTGTGGGGCTACTTCAGACATGTTAACACCCATAGGAGTAGGGCTGTATATCTGATTAATAGCAGCTTGTAGGAGGAGAGTAACCTCAAATGGGCCATTCATAAACCGTGCGTAGTTAGGCTGACCGATCCTGCTATAACTCTCAACGACACACTAACTTCCTTCCATCCTGTGGTAAATACGTCTTCTAGATCAGGATTTCTTAAACTTTTTCAGCTCGAGACCCAAATGATAAATTCACCGTCCTTCCGTGACCCAATGACCCAAATCAAGAAGAAATATAAATATTTGCGAGTCCAGTTGGGGTACCGACCCATAGTTTAAGAAACCGTACAACCACAGTCCTAGTTCCTAGCCTTGTCTCAAGCCACCTGGGTTAACAATCATCATTATACATTCAACTTAATAAAAAAATAAGAATTCAGTCTTACCTTCTGAGGAGAGCCCTTGTACATTCACTCCTCTGGCGTCCAGGAAACTGAGGCAGGTGTCCAAATTCTCGGTCTGAGGACAGAAAGAATATGAGGAGATGAACAACAGTCAGTGGAGGAAAGCATGGTGGTTGTGGAGGACTGTCATGGAGTGGCTACTTCACATTCAATGTGCAGAATGTCTCAGGGGGATGGAGTTAGGGGCTGATCAACCCATTGGCCATAAAGAACCCATTGTCTGATTATGGCAGAGCCCGTTTGACCCGTACGTGACACAAGGAGTCAGCCGGGCCGTCTGACATAGTGACCACAGTGTGTCCCACCTACACAGCCCACAGCCCCAGCCCTGGACGATATGCACTATGTATACAGTACAGGAGATGTGGCCCACTTGAGGCCAATTACAACACAATACACGGCTGACAGGCAGCACTAGAGTCAACAGCGATACTCAACCTCCCTCAGAGTGACAAAGTTCTACTGAGTTCGAGGCACTGACCCTTTTATATATGAATCACTGTGCATTCCTTGAGAGTGGCTAACGCCTGCCACCGTTTGCATGGCGGGTATCAGCCCTCGGCACAGAGGGCTTTCATGAGAAGGTCACCACAGGGCAGAGAGCTCCACTGGGCCGTATTGTACTGGGGCTGTTGTGAGGGCGGGCTGGGCTGGCTGGCTGGCTGGGCTGGCTGGCTGGCTGGGCTGGCTAGGATGGCTGGCTGGCTGGGCTGGCTGGCTGGGCTGGCTGGCTAGGCTGGCTGGCTGGGCGTGGCAGACAGGCGGCGTCCAGCAGCAGTGGAGTTTAACGGATTCCTTCTCCGTGCTGCTTCAGTCTCAACCCTAACCAGCCCTGAGGGGAAAGGCCCCCCCAGAGGAACAGGGACACCATCTTAGTAGTCTGGTCTGGAGTCTGACCTAGACTGTTGACTAAATGACTGTAATGTAAATGTACGTCAGTGATGACATCAGACCTTAATAAGCCAATAGAGGAGGACCGCCGGGTGTCTCTGACGACGTCCTCTCTCTCGCCTGCCAGCCCTCTCAGATCCACACACACCTTGGTTGTGATAACAGTTCCGTTGTAAAGAGGGCACATTCTGTAGTGTATCAACATTGCACGGATGGTGTCCAGCCCCAACCTGGCCCTGACCCGTCTCAGGGTGAAAGGAGGGGGATTTACAGCCAGTCGTACAGACGGATGGGTCTCGTCTGACTTCAATGTAATGTACCACTCCAGCCCTGCACCAGCCAGTGGTAGCCTGCAACAGGGAGGATGGATGGCTGTTTACTCTGCCTGTATCAACAGGGTCGGGACCAGAACATGGGGATCACAGCCTGTTCATCTGCCTCCACAACACAAACAGAACTGGAAGGGAAAAAGAGGCACAGATGTCGGGCTGTTCACATATGGTATGTTCCACATATGTTTAGCCAGACACCCCCAACAACCTAACAGTTTGATTATACCCTTCTCTCGTAAAAATGTGTTTTAGACATTCATCTCAGCGGAGTGACGTGCTGAGCACCGTACATTATGGGCATCATTTCCCAATTAAGTCTCGTCCAATTAAGTTGCTAGCTAGCGAAGTATCAAATACACATTCGTGTTGTTCCGTTGAGGGCGGTTGTGGGGGGAAAAAAAGGCTACCCAACAAATCCAGATGCACAAAGCATCTGTGGAAATTAGTGTCATATAAACACAGATGAAATGTAACTAACGGGACACGCATGTTATCACCTCAGCCTCCTTGGACTAATGTTTCAATAATTCTGTTTTAAATGGCTACTTTAAAAATATTTACAACGTCAAGTCAAATATCCACGGGTGCCTTCACGCAGCTCCGTGCATCTGTTAGCCATGCAGGGAGAGGGGGAGGACAGAGACTAGAGAGGCAGGGCATGTTGAACGGGTGACACAAAGACAGAGGAGTCAACCCATAGGAAAACAGACAGTAGATCTGTCCGGGAGAGTGAGAGACCTGTATCCTGTCTGATCATTTTTTTTTTAAATACAAAAACGTAACTGATCAAACTGGAGGCAATGTTCTGCAACTGACATTCTGACGTTCTCACCAGAGCTATTAGATCAGAGCTACCACTGATGATCTTCTGTCGGTATTTACATTTAAATGAGGTAAACAAAGCTGAATGGTCATTTAAAGAGTTGTTGGTAAGCGCAGACTTAATGTTCCACTGCTTTTTGGCTAAATAAACTGCCATTTTGGTGGGCGGTTTGGCTTTGTGATATATTTTAACGGCTTCTCGAGGAACTCGGATAATTTCTTGCTCCGATGTAAATTGACATTTTACAGATCCACATAAGTCATTAAAAGCAATTTGCAAATGGAACATTTTGATGAGGCACATTTCACCAAATTTGCACTTTCGGGAACTGACAAGAACACAAACATACACCATCAGAAAATGACTGCTGATTTTAGGCAAGCACAATTGACACAATACTAAAGTCCTCTTGTTCAAGTTTATTGTTGTTGGAGTTATAATCATCGTAAATCAAACCATGTTTAATTCACACTGAACAGATCAAAATGAGGCTCTGATGCTAAATAAATGTTTGCAGTTTACTTTGCTCGCATCGCTCCCAAGTCCCAAAAATGTGTGTTGAGGCACTTTGGGTCTCTCTAACGGTTTCAAGTAACCACCACATTTGGAAAGTGTTATCCCTCAGACATAACTGTCAAATACAAATGGGCCCACGCCTCAATTACAATTGATCTTCGCCAAAAGCAATCTGTTTCAAAACAACTGTCACGCCCTGACCTGAGAGAGTCATTTTTCTCTGTTTGGTTAGGTCAGGGTGTGACATGGGGTGGGCATTCTATGTGTTGTCTGTCTATGTTGTTTTTTCTTTATTGGCCGAGTATGGTTTCCAATCAGAGGCAGCTGTCATTCGTTGTCTCTGATTGGGAATCATACTTAGGCAGCCTTTTCCCCACCTGTGTTTGTGGGTTATTATTATTTCTGTGTGTGAACGCCACAATTGTGTTACGTTTCATGCTGTTTACCTGTTTATTGTTTTGGTTCGGTTTTCTTCAAATAAAGATGTGGAATTACCGGCCCGCTGCGCCTTGGCTCATATATGACAGGGAATTTGAAGATAGAGAACGTGACAACAACACAGAATACCTTACGTTGGTGCTTCACCACGGCTCAGAACAACACAGAATACCTTACGTTGGTGCTTCACCACGGCTCAGAACAACACAGAATACCTTACGTTGGTGCTTCACCACGGCTCAGAACAGCACAGAATACCTTACGTTGGTGCTTCACCACGGCTCAGAACAACACAGAATACCTTACGTTGGTGCTTCACCACGGCTCAGAACAACACAGAATACCTTACGTTGGTGCTTCACCACGGCTCAGAACAGCACAGAATACCTTAAGTTGGTGCTTCACCACGGCTCAGAACAACACAGATACCTTACGTTGGTTCTTCACCACGGCTCAGAACAGCACAGAATACCTTACGTTGGTTCTTCACCATGGCTCAGAACAACACAGAATACCTTACGTTGGTCCTTCACCACGGCTCAGAACAACACAGAATACCTTACGTTGGTGCTTCACCACGGCTCAGAACAACACAGAATACCTTACGTTGGTGCTTCACCACGGCTCAGAACAACACAGAATACCTTACGTTGGTGCTTCACCACGGCTCAGAACAACACAGAATACCTTACGTTGGTGCTTCACCACGGCTCAGAACAACACAGAATACCTTACGTTGGTGCTTCACCACGGCTCAGAACAACACAGAATACCTTACGTTGGTGCTTCACCACGGCTCAGAACAACACAGATACCTTACGTTGGTGCTTCACCACGGCTCAGAACAACACAGAATACCTTACGTTGGTGCTTCACCACGGCTCAGAACGACACAGAATACCTTACGTTGGTGCTTCACCACGGCTCAGAACAACACAGATACCTTACGTTGGTGCTTCACCACGGCTCAGAACAACACAGAATACCTTACGTTGGTTCTTCACCACGGCTCAGAACAACACAGAATACCTTACATTGGTGCTTCACCACGGCTCAGAACAACACAGAATACCTTACGTTGGTGCTTCACCACGGCTCAGAACAACACAGAATACCTTACGTTGGTTCTTCACCACGGCTCAGAACAACACAGAATACCTTACATTGGTGCTTCACCACGGCTCAGAACAACACAGAATACCTTACGTTGGTGCTTCACCACGGCTCAGAACAGCACAGAATACCTTACGTTGGTGCTTCACCACGGCTCAGAACAACACAGAATACCTTTCTCACTTTACCCTCAGAGAAGCCATGCTGCCTGTACTGCCACTAACTCAGTGCTATGCTAAGAGTGCTTCAAAAGCTGTCAGGGACCTATGTAAGCGTTTTTACTTTACAAACCTGTTCCATTGAGTTTGAACACTGTCAGAACAGAAGGGTGAACACAGCCCGGCTGTGGTGGTGATGGGCCATACATTCCTGTGGGCCCAATGAGTGTAATGAGCAAGCCGATGATTTAGACTAGATGCTTTACAGCATGATGGTGCTTTAATCACTGTAGCCGGGCCTGGGCTTTGAACTCCACATGTTAACAGGCCGACGAGGCCTCCTCTCGCTCTGAAACTGAAAACAGCTGAGGGAAACAGAGGTTTTAGGGGGAGAAGAAACTTGACCAAGACCATTTATTTGTTTGGTCTTGATGTATTTGGCTCTTAAGATGAGGTTTCCTGGTTTAAAGAGGCAATCTGCAGTTGAAACAACAACAAGGCATGTTTTGGTAAAAAGCTGAAGGATAGGCCTGGAGAAATGTAACCACTCTCAAATTCACAGACAGAGCTATGGATGCAAGAACTGATCAAAGACATCACATTTATATTTTTAAGCATGTTTTGAGGGTTACAGTGTTTGTTTACATTTACAATGTTTACAAACACTGGAATAAAACAAGCTTATATTTTGGGTTCTGAAGGGGTACGACAGTTGAAAGAAGGTCATGAGGCATTTAGAAGTTATATTCTTCAAGAATCAATAGGAATATCTCATTCATTTAGAAGTCCAAAAATGGATGTAGCAAACTACAGATTGCCCCTTTAAGGCTTTTTGTGACGTATGTTACAGCAAAGGTGAGGCAGTTGGTGCTTTCACTCTCTGCTGCCTGCTGCTCCTGAAACCAACCTGAAAGGAAGTGGCTCATGCTCTTCCCCAACGACACACCATCGTTCTCCATTAATGTACCCCCTCTTTTTCTTTCTCTCTCTTATCCCTCCTTCACCTCAGCAGAGAGTGGGCTGACACACTGCCTTTTGCATCGATCCCCAACCCCCTTCAGAGCAGGCCCATCACCCGCCATGCATCCAAAGTGGGCGACAGCTGATAAGCCATGAATCAAAATGGAGTCGCTCAAGCGGTCTACTGCCATTGATAGGCACGGCTGGCACAAACGACTGGCACATTACAGCAGAGGGGGCTTCTATACCACATCATCCCAGGGTAATCAAATCCAATGTAAGGAGCCGGCTCCAATCTAATAACAGTCAAGCTCTGGATAACAGGTGTGTGAGGGTTAATCTAATAACAGGCAAGCTCTGGATAGCAGGTGTGTGAGGGTTAATCTAATATCAGTCAAGCTCTGGATAGCAGGTGTGTGAGGGTTAATCTAATATCAGTCAAGCTCTGGATAGCAGGTGTGTGAGGGTTAATCTAATATCAGTCAAGCTCTGGATAGCAGGTGTGTGAGGGTTAATCTAATAACAGTCAATCTCTGGATAGCAGGTGTGTGAGGGTTAATCTAATAACAGTCAAGCTCTGGATAGCAGGTGTGTGAGGGTTAATCTAATAACAGTCAAACTCTGGATGGTGGGTGTGTGAGGGTTAATCTAATATCAGTCAAGCTCTGGATGGTGGGTGTGTGAGGATAAATGGGGTTGTTGCATATCTTAGTTACTCAATATAGATTTTGGGTGACAGTCCTAATCATCTCCAATGACTGGTTCTTTCATACGGCTGTCAGAGAGGGCAGGTTTTACACAAACCTTGGGAAATATACCGTCTCTCTCCTATGTTAATGAACTTGTGTTTTATTTCATTTCCCCTGTTCCTCAGTGTAAAGAGGACTTCATTAATAGTTATGTTAGTTATTTCGCAGCTTTAGCAGAGCGGGCAAGCTTCTTATTGGGGCTGGAGAATTCCTACATTGAATTGTCTTGCTGTATGTTTTCAAATGATATCAAAGAGGACTGTATTCCACCATTGTATTCATTTTCTTGAAGACAAATACAGAAACACAGGGAACTCTGGTCTGCAAAAATACAACCCTGTTCAAAAATACACAAATAGAATAGCCAAGAGGAATTTTTTCAGCCATTAAAATTCATTCAGCATTAGTATAATCCGTCAACCAGTAGTATCCACAGCTTGGTAGCTAAGAATTCACCCCTACCACTATGACTTCATCATCGTGTGCCCAGCAGTGCAACAATGCAGGCGGAAGTTGCTGTCGACAGGCTACAATGGGAGCTCTGTCTATCGTGTCTGAGGCTCATCACAGAGGGGACCAGCAGGGTCAAGTGTTGGCATCTGAAAATGTCCGTCTACATAACCTGCTGGCCAGTCAAGTAGCAAGGTGGGAAATGCCTTCGCAGCTCGCACCATTTCCTGCCACCGACGACCTCACACGACCCCCAATACCTTCCGAGCCAAACTAAACGGTGGGTGCATCCCAAATAGCATCTCTATTACATAAATAGTGCACTACATTTGACCAGGGTGCCATTTAGGATGAATCCCATGTCTCTGCTCCAGGGCTGAGACTTTAGAGGAAAGGACATTGTGACGATCCTCACAACTGATTGAAACTGTAACACTACACCTATCACACTGAAGGTGATTGAGAGGGTGGCTGTGTCGAGGCAGAAGGGAACAAAATAAAAGTCGTAAGGAAAAGTGAAGGGTCTTTTTCAGAGCTGAAATCTCTTGGAGCGTAAATGGACTGTCCATAAAAAAAGTATTTTGAGAAGTGTACCATATTTATGGAGAACACGAGGGAAAGCGAGATGGAGGCAAAGAGGGAGAGAGAGAAAGAGAGAGTGACAGACAGATGGAGGCGGTCAGGAACTTCAGCTTTGTCAGAGAGAGAACAGAGATAGATCAAAGGTTAGCAATCCCCTGGCAGAACCTTTTTAACAAGTCAGATTTTTCCCCTTTTAACAGGGCATCTGTCGAGCCCTCTTTTTTATAATGAGGGATTAAAAGGGTCCATGTGGGGTACAACTGGGACATAACAGGCCTGTAGGTGTTCCCTCGTCAGTTCTAAAATAGTCTACTGTGTAGACACATGAAAGGGTTGTCCCCACCCCCCAAAAAATTGTCCTCCCATGGCCTGGACTTCATGGAGGAAGAATGGAAATTGGATGAGGGTTTGGAGCAAATCCATGGCAGTGAGCAATGAGATAGAAACTCAAACAGAGACGCACAGCTTCAATCCTCCACAGACCAGCTGATTGTCATTCATTTAACTAGGCACATATTTCTACCTGGGAGAGGTGCGTGCGCTGCCAATGGATAACATTCATCATGTAAGTGGGACAGAGAAAGGAAAAGCAGCAGGACTGTAGAATACGACGGCCAGAGTTGTGACTAGAGAATGATTATATCCAACTCCATTTATAAATGGTGAAAACACTGTTCCAACTATCCAGCTGCTCACGGCAACTTCAGGTCAATTATCTATTCCAGGGGAATTCAACTCTTACCCTACGAGGTCCAAGGTACTGCTGGTTTTTCTGTTCAACCTGATAATGAATTGCACCCAGCTGGTATCCCAGGTCGAAATCAGTCCCTGGTAAGAGGGGAACAGTAACAACAAGTAGAGGAACTGGCTTTGAGGTCCAGATTTGAATGAGAGGGATATATGTCATCATAATGACACCCAGGGACACTCCCCAGCCTCGCGTCATGAACCGTCGTATGTCACATCCTTACCAGACCAACTGATCATCATCTCACAAGGATAGGCTTGACAGCTGGAGCTGGTAAATCCAATAACCAACCGGTACAATAAAACAGGGCAGATGTTGAACAGTGTAGCCACAAAGGAACTCACACCTACACTTCACACCAGGTATACATGATCCATCTAAGAGTGTGAATACCAGACTGTATTAACACTGACAGTGTCGGGCGAACGAGGTTAATGGGATGGGCGCGTGCTGCGTGTGCCTCATCCGTCCGTCTTGCGTCCCTGCCAACAGATTGGCCCCAGATGGCGCCGGGCTGCTTCACGAGTCCTTAACCAACACCTAACTCTGTTATACCTTCCATGTGACGGGAGAAGGAACCAACCAACCTCACTTCAACTGACTAATGCAGCCTGAGGCTCTCTCTGAAGGAAAAGACTAGGTTAAAGTGCTGCTCGGGGAAATCCGGCATCACTGCCTCAAGTCTCTGTAAAAATAAAGATAATCACTTTATTATCCCCACGGGGAAGGTTTGTTTACGGCGCTGTGCATACATTAAAACACATCACCAAGCATAGACGAAGGACATATGGAAACAATTACAGACAACTAATTCAATCAGAATAGCGATTCTATGATTCATCTGTAAAACTACACATCGGTACAGTGCCAACCACAGGGACACCGGGGCTTGTTAGACTCCAGCGACTTCAGAAGGACAGTGAACTGAGCACACGTCATGTCTGCGTTCTGCTGATGTGTGCTGCGGTGGACTAACGACGCCATAAATGAGCTTTATTTTTCTGCTGAACAGAGCCTTTTACGATCCAGGCTGTCATTCTCTGTCAGACCATCATTTCTTCACCAACGACTAAAGAAGAAGAAGACTGCTCCGTTCAAGGGCCCTGTTTGTTCATATCTAATTCCCCTGGCTACTCCATATACAATTAGAGAAGTGTCGCTGTCAGAAAGCCTTAGATTTAACAGTGGAAGAGAAGCGTGAAACATGCTGTGAGATGAAAGAGACGCTTAAAAGACACGGAGCTCCGACGTGGTGTCTTAATGAACAGCGTGTGAGTTCCTCCCCACATGGCTAACCCAGTGTTAAGAGACATAATCAGACTGTAATCCCTTTACACTGCCTTGTCCTTGAGAGAATCTCAATTGCATTTTCTTGATTCCTCGCATCCTCTCTCCTCACCTCCTTCTCAAAACCCATTGGATGAAATGAGCAGAGGAACCTCCCCTCTGACCATCTCATCTAATGGGTTTTGAGGAGACCAAAAACAAAACACCCAGGAAAAATGTACTTACTATGACTGAGATATGTGGTTTTCCCACCAAACTATCTTAAGATGAATGCACTAACTGTAAGTGTCTCTGAGCGGCTGCTATATGACTCAATTGTAAATGAGAGAGGAGGTGCTAGGAAACACATTTGAGATTCTTCTCTTGTTTGGCTCAGCCTGCCTCTGAAAAGCGGTCGTCCAGTCTCCCCACTGAGACTATATTGTACTGTGGGTCAGGATGTGGTCTACAGAAACTCTGTCTCAGTTCCCAGCAAACCCAACCCCAAACACACCAAGCGGCATGTTTGGAGAAAGACTTGCTCGGAATTCCAGAATCGACCACCGAGAATGGCATGCCCCTTGGAATCGCTACCATCCCTCACATGTAAAGTATTCAAGGTTTCCTCCCACGTTCTCACCCCTGGTACCCCCAGTTGGCAGGGATGCCATACCTCTTGCTCTTTCACTAATGGAGAACAAACGTGTTGGGGTCAGTTGATGTTCACTACTGGCTGGCTGGCCTTAGACGAGCTCCTAGCCACGTTCTCTTCCAGCCAGATCAACTAGCCAACCTGAGCAGAGTCAGATCAATGGGAGAGAGTCTATTATGCAATTTAGTCGGTGAAGTATAGCTAGAGCCGTGTTGGAGAGAAGACTGTTCCTCCTACTTCCTCAGACAATAAGAGATGCTCCTCACCTGCTGAAAATAGTTTCTTCAGTGTTGTTCAGCTACAATCTCCAAAAAGCTCAATGAACAAGACTTAAGGAATGAGTCATTTCTCCGCTCAGTAGCAGTGATATAGATGGACTGACTCACTTTACATTACAGAGCCCTTAGTACAGTGTAATTACTCCAGTTAGTAATGTAATTACTCATTTTTACACTGTACTTCACCCTGTAGCTTAGGGTAAGGGTTGCTGCTGTAAGTCCTATGAAATAATGAGTAACTACAATATTATTCAATTGTACTTAAAATATTTTACACAGTGATAGCAACACTAACGTAACTTGTTATGGAATTGGACGTTTGCCTAATATGGATATCCGTAGGTAGTCACTGCAATGCCACGTTAGCAGTGTTCAGTTTCCTTCTTCAGTATCTCTCACATCATCCCATCCTGTCAATCGTCCACTATCAAGATGAATGGTATGTAAAGCCAGTCAGGTCCCCCTCACAGCACCTACGCTTCCCATCAACAGTAGAATACAGGGCTCTCCAACCCTGTTCCTGCAGAGCTACCATCCTGTAGGTTTTAACTCCAACCCTGTTCCTGCAGAGCTACCGTCCTGTATGTTTTAACTCCAACCCTGTTCCTGCAGAGCTACCATCCTGTATGTTTTAACTTCAACCCTGTTCCTGCAGAGCTACCGTCCTGTATGTTTTAACTCCAACCCTGTTCCTGCAGAGCTACCATCCTGTATGCTTTAACTTCAACCCTGTTCCTGCAGAGATACCGTCCTGTAGGTTTTAACTTCAACCCTAACCTAGCACACCTGATTCTAATCATTAGCTGGTTGATAATATGAATCAGGTTAGTTACAGCTGGGGTTGGAGTTAAAACCTACAGGAGGGTATCTCTCCAGGAACAGGGTTGGAGTTAAAACCTACAGGAGGGTATCTCTCCAGGGTCAGGGTTGGAGTTAAAACCTACAGGACGGAAGCTCTCCAGGATCAGGGTTGGAGTTAAAACCTACAGGAGGGTATCTCTCCAGGGTCAGGGTTGGAGTTAAAACCTACAGGAGGGTTTCTCTCCAGGATCAGGGTTGGAGTTAAAACCTACAGGAGGGTATCTCTCCAGGGTCAGGGTTGGAGTTAAAACCTACAGGAGGGTTTCTCTCCAGGATCAGGGTTGGAGTTAAAACCTACAGGAGGGTATCTCTCCAGGGTCAGGGTTGGAGTTAAAACCTACAGGAGGGTATCTCTCCAGGGTCAGGGTTGGAGTTAAAACCTACAGGAGGGTATCTCTCCAGGGTCAGGGTTGGAGTTAAAACCTACAGGAGGGTATCTCTCCAGGGTCAGGGTTGGAGTTAAAACCTACAGGAGGGTATCTCTCCAGGATCAGGGTTGGAGTTAAAACCTACAGGAGAGTATCTCTCCAGGGTCAGGGTTGGAGTTAAAACCTACAGGAGGGTATCTCTCCAGGGTCAGGGTTGGAGTTAAAACCTACAGGAGGGTATCTCTCCAGGGTCAGGGTTGGAGAACCCAGGTTTACTGACTCATATTAGCTCGATCACACAGACAACACCGGAGAGGCACATAGCATCTACTGCCAACCCAGCACAACATACAGTACATGTACACCTACATTCACTAACAAACTGTTCCTAGTCTGCAGCAATAAAACACACTCTGAAAACCTGTCTGCCATATCATCTCCAATTATCCTCTCTTACCTCAGTTGTTCCTGAATTGCCCTTTGACCCTCAGTGGCTTGCCTTAAATCCACCCAGTGTTTTCCTCTCTCCAGAGCTGCTCAGTGCAACACGGCTCCACCAGTGTGTCAGATGTTCCCTCTGCTCATGTCCCCCATATACCCTGAGCCACAAGCAGACGTGTTTCCTCAAAGTTAAGTTCCCCTCCCCACCACAGGGGCTGGCACGGCCTCTGAGGCTCATGCTGGATCAATGGGCTTTGAGTGACTGAGACAAAGAGTGAACATACACACACAGTCACGCATGCACACACACACACACACAGTCACGCACACACACACAGTCACGCACGCACACACACACACACACACACACAGTCACTCTCACACACACACACACACACACACACACACACACACTCACTCACTCACTCTCTCACACACACACACACACACACACACACACACACACACACACACACACACACACACACACACACACACACACACACACACACACACACACACACACACACACACACACACACACACACACACACACACACCTCCAGCACAAATCCTTTAGGGACAGGGGTGGCTGGCGTCTGGACCTGCATTTCTGTGGGCTTGTAGGGGAGAGCCCTTAGTGACCAGTGTGTCACAGTGGACCAGACCCAGCTCTAGCCACAAACACAGGGCTTTGGCCAAACACCAACCCTGTTGGGTTTACTGTAAGACAGAAGCCTGGTCTGTAATCCCCCCTCAGAATCCATTAAAACTACACTCAGACTACACGGCAATACAGCTAGCTAAGTCGCTTTTAATTACACTAGTGTAAAAGAGGCCAAAACAGACGGACTAAGTAAGAGAACCCACTGAATTATAGTTAGCTTGAGAGGTAATCGTCAAGCTGTGGGCTGTGTGCAATTAGACGATATGCATTTAGAGTCACATCATTGAAAGAGTATATTCTTGGCTAAGAGATCTTTGCAGTTAGGACCATAGCAGTAAGCCTTCTGTGGTCTCTGAATAGTAGTGTTATGTTTCCTGCAATACAATCAAACATATTCATGACAGTACCCTGAAAGACCTACAAAACATGTCATCAAGTACACAGACTGCAATTCTTAACCAGGCCAACGTTTCAATAAAAAGACAGCAAAAATAAAAAGAGAAATAATACTATCACCTCCACAAGAAGAAAGGTGAACTAGCAGACTCACCATGTGTGATTGACTCCTGGGGCTGGCATTGATGTCCTCCACTTTCTCATTAGCTGGAAGAAGAACAACAACAAAAAACTTAAGTGTGAAACCTTCCCACAAGAAGAAGTGCCTAAACACACAGTGGCATCAGTGACCCTTCTGAGTTAGGGGACTTCTAGTCTAGTCTGGTGGAGGAGCCCTTACAGAGCTCAGCAACAGGAAGAGCATGGATCTCTCTGTGTGTGTGTGTGTGTGTGTGTGTGTGTGTGTGTGTGTGTGTGTGTGTGTGTGTGTGTGTGTGTGTGTGTGTGTGTGTGTGTGTAGGAATGCCCCCTGCCCAACCACGGAGCAGTGAAAGTTTGGGAAAAGAAAAGTCTCTGCTAATTCATCAGCTGCTGCCTGAGTGTTACTGACGCGGGATCTCAGGCCATTGTCTGTTGTGGAGAGCAAGGGTAAAGTTTCAAGACAGCCCGGGAGGTGGGAAAAAGAGAGAGGCAGAGCATCAACACCAGCCACTCTAGGCTAGCTAAAATATACACATGGGAGACACATGGTTCAGTAGAGCAGGACTAGTTTACAGTCTGTGTGTAGTGGGCTGCCAGGGCTGGAGCTCCTCTCCTGACAGAGACCAGTTGGAAGTGAAGATAAAGCCTTTGTGTTCCGTCTAAATGCCTGGACCGTTACGTTTTATAGCTGGGTATATGGAGAGTTTCCCTCAGCCTAACAAGTGAGGTTAAGTCAGGTGTGTGTGTGTACGTGTGTGTGTGTGTGTGTGTGTGTGTGTGTGTGTGTGTGTGTGGGTGTACGTGTTTATATTAGTGCCTGTGTGCGTGTTTGCATCAGTGCCTGTGTGTGTGTGTGTGTGTGTGTGTGTGTGTGTGTGTGTGTGTGTGTGTGTGTGTGTTCTCTCACCTATGATCTGGATGATTTCTGCCAGCAGAACTCCGTCAGCAATGTCTATGGTCAGGTCCTTGATGAGTCGAGGGCAGCCAGACTTGGTCAGGTAGTGGTTGGCCCAGTCTGTATAAATCTACAACATAGAGGACAATATGGGGTAAGGGTGGGATCTATAACTGTAGACAAAGAGAAAGGAGAGAGAGAGAGAGAGAGACCGATAGAAGCTGGCAGGATCTTCAGCTTTATCAGCGAGAGAGACAGACAGAGAAAGAGACAGAGAGAGACAGAGATATACAGAAAGAGAGAGAGAGAAAGACAGAAAGGCAGAGAGAGAAGAGAGAGAAAGACACAGAGAAAGAGAGAGAGAAAGAGAGACAAAGAGAGAGAGAGAGACAAAGAGAGAGAGAGACAAAGATAGAGAAAGAGAGTGACAAAGAGAGAGAAAGAGAATGACAAAGAGAGAGAAAGAGAGAGACAAAGAGAGAGAAAGAGAGAGAGAAAGAGAGAGAGACAAAGAGGGAGACAGAAACAGAGAGAGAGCGAGAGCGAAAGAGAGAGACAGAGCGGGAGAGGGAGGGAGAGAGTGAAAGTTCTACAAGTTGATCTGACTAATTTAAAGATGGGAAGCTTAGTGCTTGGCATTTCCTATTTGAGGTATGAGTAAGGTTTGTTTTAGTACCACGGTCACTGCTGACCTCGACCACACAGAATAACAAACACAGGCTTCCTTAGTCCTCCTACATCCCAGAATCAGACGGCCCAGTTCCATCTCAACATAAGTAGCACACAGCACACCAGTGAGTATTAACCAAACAGTGGATTCCCAATACATCTCTCCAACACAAACACAAATATTTTATCAAAGACAGACGCTTACAACATGAGGATGACTCGCTGGGTTTATGAGCTCAGTCTGCAGGACTGGGAAGGAGATCAGATCAGCCTTTTAAAGAAGAGATCCGACCTGCTACTAACGCATCACCAGCGGGACGTTTAACTGCTGTTACTGTCGGTCTTGCAATAGAATCCATAAACCGATTAGGACAAGGACGATGCCAGTATAGTGGTATCGTGGCTAGGAAACAAAACAGCAAACGGATTTAACTTCTTTAGGAAAACAGCCCTAATGATGGAAACAAACATCATTATGTTGTCATCCAGAATCACATGTATTTATTTATGTGCTATAGCACACAATATTTTACATACAGCAGGTTTTTAAAGGACCAAAGAGTGTGGTCTGCTTCATGTTTTCATTTTTGCCATGGAAAAAAATATTGTGATACTGGTATCGTCACGGCCCTCAAACCAATAGGTTGATTTGTTAGCTATGTACTGTACTGGTGATTGAAACTAACAGCTGCAGATATTTTGACGAGGTCTGTTAGGGGGGCATTACTTCTGCGGTTTATCCTTGCATTCCTACAACTCTCTTCAGGCAGTCCCCTATCTATCTCACTGCACACTCATTTTGAGGGGATCATCTTTTCATACTATCTATCCGCCTGCAGGAGGAGGGAACCACAGGGAGGGCAGGATGAACAAAAGTGTCTGTAGCGTTTTCAGAGCAGCGAGGCCGTACGTTACTCATGGAAATACTCAGAGACAGACACAGAAGGGCTCTTCTTCTTCTTCCCTGACAGACTTTATTTCCACCGGGTTCTCTGGGGGTACTTTGAAAAAGGCGTACCTCAGGGGTCCGTTGTGGAGCCGCTCAAAGATGCCCGCCACCATACCAGAGCCTCACGCTCTTCTTGTTATCCTCAGATTAATTCAAAAAAGCAAGAGGGCTGATTTTTTTTCATATCCTACATGTGTTTGTGTGAGGACTCAACCAGCATGAGGAATTTTCAATGTCAAAATCCGCTTAGAAATGCAAGGGCCTCTGTGGAGGGGTTTTGTCTGTGACTTTCAGTCCACTGGTGGTCTACTAATAACGCCATTGACTGAAACTCAGTTAAAACCACTTCAATATCACCAAAGGAGCGGTTTTAAAAGGAACACTTGATAGGGAGATTAAAAGATGTACGTATATGCAGATTATAGGCACTTTACATCTACCAGCCTATGGTTCCCATTTCCCAGCAACTCCCTCATAAAAACCAAGCTCCTTATTAGGATATTATCCCTCTCCCCCCTCTGCCTCACACACTGCTCCCAATTAACGGTGTTTCTCGCTCTTTCAGGGAACGGGGCACGTATCCTTCAAAGACAACTCCTTTCAAAGGTTTTGTCTGTTGTGGTTTTGTTCGCCGGTTTCTCTCTGATGAGGGAGGCATTAAAGAGAACCAGGGAGAGGCGGGAAGCACCTTCGTTAGACACACACACACACACACACACACACAGCACGTGTTGGAGTACAGTACACACACTTTTAAACCAGGTCCCACTAGGCCTCACCACCACTACTGCCTGAGGAGGGGGAACAACCACAGTGTGGAGAAGAGCCTCACATTCCGACACCTCTGGTCACGGAAGCCGCGGGAAATACTATGACGGCCGAGGGATATGGAGAACGGACTGGGTTCATCACATCTCTACTAATTGCTGCGACAGATAATACCAAGTATGCACCGGGGCGGCCAGGGGCCGGGTTTGGAATGCCAGGGGGTACAGTAAGTAACAGAAACTTCCTCAAAGAGAGGAGCCTGCAGAGGAGGAAGGTGCTCTTGATCCTCTGCACCACCTCCCTCCCCCTTTCCCAAAAAATAAGAGTGAATCAGGAGAGTGCCGCATTGACACAATCACAGGGAGAGAGGGAGAGAGAGTTTCCTCTGCCAGGGATGTCTCTGGTAAAAGGGGAGTGTTCAATCAGCTTTTTGGCATGAGTGGAGAGACACGAGGGGAGGTGTGCCTCATCAAGACGGATTCAATTAAATTCACCACAAGCCATTGTTTTGGTGAGCGAGAAACTGACTGCATCCGTCAACTGGAGGAAACATTTGGAGTTGTTTGTTGGGGTTTTTCTGTCCAGCCAAACTTGAATTCCCACCGCCCAGCCAAACAAACAACATGCTCAACACTAGAATTAAATGGTGCTTATTCTCTAATGATGATTGCATAAATTGCCATCACATTCAGAAATGTTGGAATAATTGACAACCTGAAAAGCTAGCGGGGCTCCATGGTGTTAAACTACATTCCACTATTCCTACGCCACAAAATGGCACCCTATGCCGTATAGTGCACTACTTTTGACCAGACCATATGGGACTGCTCAAAAGTAGTGCACTAAATAGGGAATATGGTGCCATTTTGGGATACATCCTATGAAGTAAATGGGTCTGACAGAAAAGAGAAAAATGATTACAAAGCAGTCTCTAAATCAGATAATGTCATGGAGGGAAAAAGTAAGGACACTGTAAGGACACTGGTTCAAGGTGAATCTATACCCCCCAATGCATTCATTACAGCAAAGTTAGACAAACCAGCCAGTATGTGATCTGAACCTACACACAAACCACAACAACAGATTGACAAAGAACCTGCCTAGCCAACTTCTATAATTCATTTCAAACTCAACTAGGCAGCCAGCCTGAACCTACCCCTGTCTGAGACACTGACGGTAAACATGAACAGCTTCTCATTCACTCTCCTCTTCCCTTTGTCTTCACTGTTGTTGCTGTTCATTCAGTCTCTTTAAGCCCCTTAAATAGAGAATCACTGTTCAACATTTCGTGCGTCACTGTGTCAGTTTCCCTGACTCATTATTTTATTTTCTTGCTAACAGCTCTGACTTGCAATTCTATCCAGCTAACAAACGGTGTCGGGCAACGTCAGAACAAACACTGACTGACAACGGCACGTCTAACAGAAGCCCTAACATCAGCCGTGCCACTCTCAGCGTTCATAGAGAATAATGACATCAGGACACACACACACACACACACACACACCTCTCACGCACAAGCCCACACCCCCTTCTCCCTCCATCCAAGCTCCCCGGAGCAGTTACAATAACTATCTATTCTCCAGTGACGCTAGCTACAGAGCTGTCAATGTACCTGTTATGAAGCCATCTCCCTCAGCGTCAGGCTCCTGTACAGATAAGCAATCAGCTTTCACGCCAGTGTGAGAGTGCCTTGCGGCGAGCAGACTGCTTTACAGTCGGAGCACAATGCAGTGTCTATGGCTGCGCAGGTACTGCCGGCAACCTGCAGTGGCCCCTTAATACCTCCGGGGGGAGCCAGCCAGCTACCGAGGCGAGACAGAGCCTCAGGGCTTGAGGGACTGAAGCAGACCTGGCTGTGACTTTATACAGGCCAAGGGTATTCACTGTGCTGTGGAAGTCGAAGCAGTGGTCTTTTATCACTGATATGTGTAGCAGAGAAGGATGGGATTTAACACACGCACTCACACACTCATGCACACACACACACACACACACACACACACACACACACACACACACACACACACACACACTTAAACACAGTCATTAACACCCAGTAGTTCATATGAGGACGAGGCCAAACATGACACTGAGGGACGGACATATGCACTCACACACCTGCAAACACGCTACACCACAGCAATAATATGTCCAATGCAACAATAGAAAATAGTGTACACAGGTTTGTTTATGTGCCATTGGATATCAACCTGAGCCAGACTTATTTAGCTGTTGTTGTTTCTCTCTGATTTCATGGTAGTTTTCCATTGGTACCACTAGTCTTCCCAGCACCACATGAACAGACCAGAGATGAATGACATTATGGCAATGACTCCATAGTTTGTCAGGAGATTTGAGAGGTGGGCTGGAGGGATAAAGAGAGGGAGGTTGTGTCTGGGGTTGTGTGTGGGGTTGTGTCTGGGGTTGTGTCTGGGGTTGTGTCTGGGGTTGTGTCTGGGGTTGTGTCTGGGGTTATGTGTGGGGTTGTGTCTGGGGTTGTGTCTGGGGTTGTGTCTGGGGTTGTGTCTGGGGTTGTGTCTGGGTTGTGTCTGGGTTGTGTATGAGGTTGTGTATGAGGTTATGTGTGGGGTTGTGCCTGGGGTTGTGCCTGGGGTTGTGCCTGGGGTTGTGTCTGGGGTTGTGTCTGGGGTTGTGCCTGGGGTTGTGCCTGGGGTTGTGCCTGGGGTTGTGCCTGGGGTTGTGTGTGGGGTTGTGTCTGGGGTTGTGTCTGGGGTTATGTGTGGGGTTGTGTCTGGGTTGTGTCTGGGGTTGTGTCTGGGTTGTGTCTGGGGTTGTGTCTGGGGTTGTGTGTGGGGTTGTGTGTGGGGTTGTGTGTGGGGTTATGTGTGGGGTTGTGTCTGGGTTGTGTCTGGGGTTGTGTCTGGGGTTGTGTGTGGGGTTATGTGTGGGGTTGTGTCTGGGTTGTGTCTGGGGTTGTGTCTGGGTTGTGTCTGGGGTTATGTGTGGGGTTGTGTCTGGGGTTATGTGTGGGGTTGTGTCTGGGTTGTGTCTGGGGTTGTGTCTGGGGTTGTGTGTGCACGTGGATCTCTCGGCACCCCTCCATCAGACATCAAATCCTAACAGGACACTCCACAGTGGTGGGTGAATTTGGGGATTGTGGGTCCTCATTTCTGAGGCAATGGGATGGGTCACCGCACTGGCTGTTCAATGGCATGGGCCACACACCTTCCTGTTCAATGGGATGGGTCACCCCCTGGCTGTTCAATGGGATGGGTCACCGCACTGGCTGTTCAATGGCATGGGCCACACACCTTCCTGTTCAATGGGCTGGGTCACCCCCCTGGCTGTTCAATGGGATGGGTCACCCCCTGGCTGTTCAATGGGATGGGTCACCCCCCTGGCTGTTCAATGGGATGGGTCACACCCCTGGCTGTTCAATGGGTGGGTCACACCCCTGGCTATTCAATGGGATGGGTCACCGCACTGGTTGTTCAATGGGATGGGTCACCCCCCTGGCTGTTCAATGGGATGGGTCACCCCCTGGCTGCTCCCACGGGTTAGCTAAGGAGGTAAAGTGTGTGTTACCTATGTGTGTGTTGGCTTCTGGCTGTACCCCTGCCCCTTTACTACAGCTAAACACCCCCCCTCTCTTTCTCTCTCCCTCCCTCTCCCCCTCTCTCTGCCGTCTATCGCTCTCTCCTTTCCATCTCTCTCTCCTTTCCATCTCTCTCTCAGCCTCTCCCCCTCTCCCTCCCCCTACAGGCAGGTCACAGTCGTCTAGACACAGACAGAGAGAAAGAATTGTCTGGCTAACAGAGAACATGACAAATGTCCCCCTCTCTCGGGGTCTGAGGGTTCTGCTGACATGATCACTGGTGACATGGTGTGAAGGTCGCAGCGACCTCCTAGCCTGAGTCACAAATGGCACCCTATTCCCTATATAGTGCACTATTTTCAATCAGAGCCCTATTGACCCTTATCAAAAGTATTGCACTATAGGGAACCATTTGGGTCTCAGATCTTGCCTCCTTGAACAGAGTCGTACTCAGTGACAAAACGAAACACAACAGTCTTGATTTGGCTTACTGTTCCCTCTTAAAACAGTTAGTGGCTAATAGCTGGTAGATGTACAGTATATCTCATCAATACAGTCAAGGGAGTGTATAGTTATTGCAATGGGACTGGGATCAATATCCACATTAGAGACCACCTATTGGGTCTACACTGTATTAGAACATGATTGGATAGTAACCGACTGCTATTAGTGAATCGAGCACCAAGGAGTGACTGACAATGCAGTCTATGAGTAGTCTATGGATAGTCTATGAGTAGTCTATGGGTAGTCTATGGGTAGTCTATGAGTAGTCTATGGGTAGTCTATAGGTAGTCTATGGGTAGTCTATGAGTAGTCTATGGGTAGTCTATGGGTAGTCTATGGGTAGTCTATGGGTAGTCTATGAGTAGTCTATGGGTAGTCTATGGGTAGTCTATGGGTAGTCTATGGGTAGTCTATGGGTAGTCTATGAGTAGTCTATGGATAGTCTATGGGTAGTCTATGAGTAGTCTATGGGTAGTCTATGGATAGTCTATGGGTAGTCTATGGGTAGTCTATGGGTAGTCTATGGGTAGTCTATGAGTAGTCTATGGATAGTCTATGGGTAGTCTATGGGTAGTCTATGGGTAGTCTATGGGTAGTCTATGGATAGTCTATGGGTAGTCTATGAGTAGTCTATGGGTAGTTTATGGATAGTCTATGGGTAGTCTATGGGTAGTCTATGAGTAGTCTATGAGTAGTCTATGGATAGTCTATGGGTAGTCTATGGGTAGTCTATGGGTAGTCTATGGGTAGTCTATGGGCCCTGGTCAATAGGCTGCCATTAGAGACTCAGCATTACTCTCTGAGCCGATTCAGTCAAGGGGCTCTGACCACCCAGTTCTAATACAGGGTAATTGTATTTGAGGGTTGATTATATATAGGCATCTCTCTGCAATGTTACCATGAACCCTGGGGACCTGAGCCTCAGCAGTAGTACATGGAGATTGGATGAAGAGAAGGTACCGTTCACACTCCCATCAAAAATCCAAGCCTGGCAAAGAGACAATTCCTGCATAATTAAGCTCTACATAAAAACTGCATCAACTTGAGAGTGATGAGACCATAAAGTCAATGCACTGTGATGAACCGTCCTCAGAGAGCGTCTTTGTCAAGAACGGCGGAGTCAGGATTGGGAGTGATCAAGTGATCGACAGAAAAAAAACGCCCTGTCAGAAATCCCCCAAGACCAGAACGGACTGTGAAACCAAGTTGGACGGCCAGGAGACATATCCTTCCCAATGGGAAGGCCTTTCCACTGTTAACCTGTATAGACTACTGTTAACCTGTATAGACCACTGTTAACCTGTATAGACTACTGTTAACTTGTATAGACTACTGTTAACCTGTATAGACTACTGTTAACCTGTATAGACTACTGTTAACCTGTATAGACTACTGTTAACCTGTATAGACTACTGTTAACCTGTATAGACCACTGCTAACCTGTATAGACCACTGTTAACCTGTATAGACTACTGTTAACCTGTATAGACTACTGTTAACCTGTATAGACTACTGTTAACCTGTATAGACTACTGTTAACTTGTATAGACTACTGTTAACCTGTATAGACCACTGTTAACCTGTATAGACTACTGTTAACTTGTATAGACTACTGTTAACCTGTATAGACCACTGTTAACCTGTATAGACCACTGTTAACCTGTGTAGACTACTGTTAACCTGTATAGACTACTGTTAACCTGTATAGACTACTGTTAACTTGTATAGACTACTGTTAACCTGTATAGACCACTGTTAACCTGTATAGACTACTGTTAACCTGTATAGACTACTGTTAACCTGTATATACCACTGTTAACCTGTATAGACCACTGTTAACCTGTATAGACTACTGTTAACCCGTATAGACTACTGTTAACCCGTATAGACTACTGTTAACCCGTATAGACTACTGTTAACCCGTATAGACTACTGTTAACCTGTATAGACTACTGTTAACTTGTATAGACTACTGTTAACCTGTATAGACTACTGTTAACCTGTATAGACCACTGTTAACCTGTATAGACTACTGTTAACCTGTGTAGACTACTGTTAACCTGTATAGACTACTGTTAACTTGTATAGACTACTGTTAACCTGTATAGACCACTGTTAACCTGTATAGACTACTGTTAACCTGTATAGACTACTGTTAACCTGTATAGACCACTGTTAACCTGTATAGACCACTGTTAACCTGTATAGACTACTGTTAACCTGTATAGACTACTGTTAACCTGTGTAGACTACTGTTAACCTGTATAGACTACTGTTAACCTGTGTAGACTACTGTTAACCTGTATAGACTACTGTTAACCTGTATAGACTACTGTTAACCTGTATAGACTACTGTTAACCTGTGTAGACTACTGTTAACCTGCATAGACTGCTCCCATGGGCATGACACATCTTCAAACCCCCATTTTCTCAGAGAAACTCTCACTATCTTGTCTTCAGAGGAGAGTGGGCCTCCTATTCCACACAATCTGACTATGGAAGTGTCCCAGATGGCACCCAATTCCCTATATAGTGCACTACTTTTGACCAAGGCCCATAGGGCAGCATCTCTCCACAGCAATATATATTTTGGGGTGCGACCTTTGAATAGGTCCATAGTGAAGTGAACACCTTCTTAACCACACCAACTGGCAATCATTGCTGAGGCTGTGTGTGTTCCAAAACATTGGTCAGGCCCCGACTTGGTCGGTTTGAAAACGGATCTGTCCAATCATATCGAGGGGCGGCGGAGTTTGGTTTGTGTTTGATTCTGGCAAATCACAGATGCACATTCCTGGTGGATCTAGGTGATTTTCACTTAGACCTGATGAAGCCGTCTCGCTCTGAAGGAATGTCAGTTGGAATTCCCAGAATGTCATGAACTGTGCTTAACTTATCTCAACCTCTAGCTCCCTCTCCCTCTCGCCCTCTTTCCCTCTCTTTTCTCCCTCCCTCCCTCTCTCTCTGTCTCTCTCTCTCTGTCTCTCTCTTTCTCCCTCTCTCTTTCTCCCTCCCTCCCTCTCTCTCTGTCTCTCTCTCTCTGTCTCTCTCTTTCTCCCTCTCTCTTTCTCCCTCTCCCTCTCACCATCTGTCCCTCTCTCTTTCTCCCTCCCTCCCTCCCTCCCTCCCTCCCTCCCTCCCTCCGTTTCTCCCTTCCTCCCTCCCTCCCTCCGTCTCTCTCTGTCTCTCACTTTCTCATTCTTTCTCTCTCCCTCTTTCTCTCTCTCCCTCTTTCCCTCTTTCTCTCTCTCCCTCTTTCTCTCTCTCCCTCTTTCTCTCTCTCCCTCTTTCTCTCTCTCCCTCTTTCTCCCTCCCTCTTTCTACCTCCCTCTTTCTACCTCCCTCTTTCTACCTCCCTCTTTCTACCTCTTTCTCCCCCTCTCGCTCTTTCTCCATCTTTCTCTCTCTCTCTCTCTCTCTCTACAAGTAAGGTCTGATCTACAAAGCTACTTTAGTGTATTTACCCTTTCCTTGAGGATTTATCATTGAAACATTCAAGCTTCTTTTTAGGTCTTATTTGTACAATCATGACTTCGTCAGTCTCAAAATATTTGAATGTGCGGTCAAAAAGACACACGTAAGCTTTGATTAATATTCCCAAAGTACATATCTGGCACGACAGTCCCTCATTTCGTGAAAACCCTGAGTGGGAGAGAATAAAATAATTGCATGGCGGGATGCAGTTTGGATGGATTCTGTTGTTGGATGCGCTCACACACGTCAATCAAGGATTCTCTCAGTACTGCAAGCTGACGCAAGGATGGACCTGGGCCAGTAAGGGGGGCCGAGGGGAGACAAATGGTGGATCACTGCGACCCAAAAAGCATATTTTCCTTATCTAGTGCACCAGGGTCCATAAGGCTCTGGTCTAAAGTAGTGCACTAGATAGGACATAGGATGCCATTTGGGATACATCCTGAGAATGACAGCCTCAGATCAGCCAGCAATTAAGCAGCTCGGTCGTGGAGCGATGACAACTCCTGCTGGCGCATCACTTCTCAGCTAGAGTCAGTCAGTCTCTCACTAACGCTATCCCTCCTCATCACACCACCAGTCAGCCAGTCAGTCAGCCAGCCAGTCAGTCAGCCAGCGAGTCAGTGAATCAGTGAGTCTCTCACTAACGCTACCCCTCCTCATCACACTACCAGTCAGCCAGTCAGTCAGTCAGCCAGACAGTCAGCGAGTCAGCGAATCAGTCAGTCTCTCACTAACGCTATCCCTCCTCATCACACCACCAGTCAGCCAGTCAGTCAGCCAGCCAGTCAGTCAGCCAGCGAGTCAGTGAATCAGTGAGTCTCTCACTAACGCTACCCCTCCTCATCACACTACCAGTCAGCCAGTCAGTCAGTCAGCCAGACAGTCAGCGAGTCAGCGAATCAGTCAGTCTCTCACTAACACTACCCCTCCTCATCAGACCACCAGTAAGTCAGTCAGCCAGCCAGTCAGTCTCTTTCATTAACACTACCCCTCCTGATCACACCACCAGTCAGTCAGTCAGTCTCTCTCACTAACACTACCCCTCCTCATCACACAACCAGTCAGCCAGTCAGTCAGTCAGTCAGTCTCTCTCACTAACACTACCCCTCCTCATCACACCACCAGTCAGCCAGTCAGTCAGTCAGCCAGTCAGTCAGTCAGTCTCTCTCATTAACACTACCCCTCCTCATCACACCACCAGCCAGTCAGTCAGTCAGTCAGTCAGTCAGTCTCTCTCACTAACACTACCCCTCCTCATCACACCACCAGCCAGTCAGTCAGTCAGTCTCTCTCACTAACACTACCCCTCCTCATCACACCACCAGTCAGCCAGTCAGTCAGTCAGCCAGTCAGTCAGCCAATCAGCCAGTATTTCTCAATAACACTACCCCTCCTCCTCACACCCCCAGTCAGCCAGAGAGAGAGAGAGAGAGAGAGAGAGAGAGAGAGAGAGAGAGAGAGAGAGAGAGAGAGAGAGCAAGAGGGAGAGAGAGAGAGCAAGAGGGAGAGAGAGAGAGAGCAGACAATAACTCGCTGGGAGAGAGTGAGAGACAGACACAGACAGATTTCAGTTGAGCTCGTCTCTCACTATCCTGCTTCCAATTTGCACAGCTAGAATAATAAACAAGCACTGACACATGGGCTACAGCAGCTCCCTGAGAGACTCAAGCACTGACACATGGCTACAGCAGCTCTCTGAGAGACTCAAGCACTGACACATGGCTACAGCAGCTCCCTGAGAGACTCAAGCACTGACACATGGCTACAGCAGCTCTCTGAGAGACTCAAGCACTGACACATGGCTACAGCAGCTCTCTGAGAGACTCAAGCACTGACACATGGCTACAGCAGCTCCCTGAGAGACTCAAGCACTGACACATGGCTACAGCAGCTCTCTGAGAGACTCAAGCACTGACACATGGCTACAGCAGCTCTCTGAGAGACTCAAGCACTGACACATGGCTACAGCAGCTCTCTGAGAGACTCAAGCACTGACACATGGCTACAGCAGCTCCCTGAGAGACTCAAGCACTGACACATGGCTACAGCAGCTCTCTGAGAGACTCAAGCACTGACACATGGATACAGCAGCTCCCTGAGAGACTCAAGCACTGACACATGGCTACAGCAGCTCTCTGAGAGACTCAAGCACTGACACATGGGCTACAGCAGCTCCCTGAGAGACTCAAGCACTGACACATGGCTACAGCAGCTCCCTGAGAGACTCAAGCACTGACACATGGCTACAGCAGCTCCCTGAGAGACTCAAGCACTGACACATGGCTACAGCAGCTCCCTGAGAGACTCAAGCACTGACACATGGATACAGCAGCTCCCTGAGAGACTCAAGCACTGACACATGGCTACAGCAGCTCCCTGAGAGACTCAAGCACTGACACATGGGCTACAGCAGCTCCCTGAGAGACTCAAGCACTGACACATGGCTACAGCAGCTCCCTGAGAGACTCAAGCACTGACACATGGGCTACAGCAGCTCCCTGAGAGACTCAAGCACTGACACATGGATACAGCAGCTCCCTGAGAGACTCAAGGAGAAGGGGATGCATTATGCATCTGTTATGGGTGATGACTGATCTGTAGCTTTTTCTACATGCTACAGAATCTCACAGACCATACACACACACAACACACACAAAACACACACGCTGTGTGTTCGGAAGTTTATGAGTTGTGCTTGTGTGTGTGTGTTAGTGTGTGTGTGTGTGTGTCACCACACCATGGTTACCGCAGTGTGCAGGTCTGAGGCAGTGTCTGGCTTGCAGGCCACAGGCTGTGATGTCACTTTGGCAAAGGACACAACCCCGCCCTGACAGAGAGAGAGTGAGGCGGCTAGGGCAAGCTAGGGCTACGTCCCAAATGGCTATTCCCTTCATAGTGCACTACATTTGACCAGTGCCTATGGTGGTCTGGTGGAGAGTAGAGCACTATAGAGGGAACAGGGTGCCATTTGAGACACCGCCTTGGTGAACATATTTTGGCCGCCCCGCCTCTCGCCTCTCTTAAATGACAGGTTCAGCTGGCTGTGACATCTCGTTAGGTTACCGAGATCTTGGTTACGATTCACCACCGTCTCGCTGTGAGTCACAATGTGTTTTCGTTTTTGTCAAATCGCTCGTCAAAAAACAAACACAATACTTATCAACTGGCCGCCAGGTTGGCTCTGTCAGACAGAGATAACACAGGGGTCGATAACAGTGAGCCGAGAAGGCTGATTCAAAATGGAGGGGAGACTATTGAAGCTAAATTCCAAGGAGAAATGTCCTCAAAGGAGGCCATCGGAAACGTTGGTGTAATGAGCTGCTCAGCTGTCAGCTGTAGAATAACAAATGATATACAGCACACTGTCATGTATCCTATCCTCATCCTATCAAAGTGACATTCCTAATTATTGGCCTTCATATTGTGGTACACAAAGTTTTCCTGCTTCAAAGCCACTCGTCTACTGCGGGTACTCCTCTTTACAAGCGTTCCGACGCTTCAGACTGACACTCGGCTATTCCAGGACTCCTCAGAGCTCTGTAATCAGAGGTCCATGTGCCGAGAGACCGGACCAGCATCCCAAATGGCCCCCTATTCCATATATAGGGCCCAAAGGGCTTTGGTCAAAAGTAGTGCCCTATATATAAGGAATAGGATGACATTGAGTTCCATTTGGGATGCAGACCTGGTAGTTCCTCCCCCCGCAAATCAATTAGGAAGGGCGAGAGAAACATAAACAAGTAAACATGTAATTAGTGGTCCCTGATTCACACAGAGGCCTGCTGCTGCTAGACCCTGACACACAGCCAGAGATAGGTCCCTGATTCACACAGAGGCCTGGTGCTGCTAGACCCTGACACACTGACAGAGATAGGTCCCTGATTCACACAGAGGCCTGCTGCTGCCAGACCCTGACACACAGCCAGAGATAGGTCCCTGATTCACACAGAGGCCTGCTGCTGCCAGAGATAGGTCCCTGATTCACACAGAGGCCTGGTGCTGCTAGACCCTGACACACTGACAGAGATAGGTCCCTGATTCACACAGAGGCCTGCTGCTGCCAGACCCTGACACACAGCCAGAGATAGGTCCCTGATTCACACAGAGGCCTGCTGCTGCCAGAGATAGGTCCCTGATTCACACAGAGGCCTGCTGCTGCTAGACCCTGACACACAGCCAGAGATAGGTCCCTGTTTCACACAGAGGCCTGCTGCTGCCAGAGATAGGTCCCTGTTTCACACAGAGGCCTGCTGCTGCCAGAGATAGGTCCCTGTTTCACACAAAGGCCTGCTGCTGCCAGAGATAGACAAGTGGACACACAGGCCCGTAAATACACATAGATGTGCACACAGGCAGACACACACACATCCTGGTCATCACGGTAAACCTTTTCACCCTCCAAAAGTCCCAAACCACCCAAAATAAAACCTCTAGTATAACAACTGAGTCATGCAGGAGTCATAAAATCATTCAACAAGACCTAGGCCACAACCACTGACCTGCAAAGTACTGTTGGAGCCATTAGAGAACATGATATATGAGCTGTATGGGTGTGATTCACTGTGTTTTTGTATCTTGAAGTGATTAGTCACACTTCCTGGTATTGTTAGAATGGTTAGAAATGATCAAATCAAAGGGGTGAGTCAAATCCTGGGGTTGACTCGCTCACAGCACACTTTGACCTGTACCGTGACCTGGCATCTCAGCAACGTGCCCACACTCCACATTCCCTCCATCTCTCCATTTCTATGTCATTCTATTCCTCCCTTTGTCCCCCTCTCCCTTTCTCTTTTCAGTTCAACTAAACCCTGAAATGAATGTGACTCTCGTCTCCCTTCCTTTGGCATTTATTAAGAAGGTCTGCCATTCCATGTGCTTCCTCCCTCCCTCCCATCGCCCACCTGGGGAGTCCTGAACTTGGGCTGCCCCCTCCTGGGATCCTCTCTGAAGGGTTTAAGCCCCCAGCCCCCTCCCCCTGGGACTTCTGCTACCCTCCCCCCAAATGTCAACACCTTGGCCTGTCACAGGGATCATCCCTCTCACAGAAGTACTGAGGTGGGTTAAGGAAATCTGACGAGTCACCACTCTCTCCAAAGCCCATTGGTTGGCAACATCTGCCCGACCGCACAGAGTTCCATTGGCAGTTAGAGCAATGGTGTAGTTAATGACAATGTTACCCTGAATATCAATGACATAATGATTTGTGGAGAGCTGAGAGGTTGTTGGCTCTGGCAGTGTAAAGCTTACACGACGACAGACGTTTCTGTAGGATTGTATAATTGATACAGTGTAATTAGCCAAGCTGGAATGTTTTAGGTTTGATTAAACGTCACCTCTTTCAATATGATATTTCTGGGACGAATTTAGCCTCTGATCTGATCTGATAGTTTTACTGGCCGGGCATTACTCGTCTTCTATTTGAATCAATCTGCGTTGTTATCTGGTCAGCGAAAGTGAAACGGTTGGATTAATGAGGGTTTGATGTGGAGCTTCGGCTAGACTGTCTGGAGCCTGATCTCTGTCACAGCAACACCTCCAACGTCTCCAGACAGACACATTACCACCTGCAGCCAGCAGAGAGCGCCACCACCACCACACTAACACTGCCTCAACCCCAGTCCCAGTCCCAGGCCAGCAACAGAATCAATGGAATTTGTTTCACCAGAACTGTAGAAGACGTGAATGAAAAGAGGGGGGCTGGAAAAAAAGGGAGAAGATGCTGAGTCACTCAGTCCTCAAGAGTGGTTTGAGAGTGAAAGCACCAGACAGTCCACTTCAAAGAGAGATCGGCTGTAATTGTAATGTGGTAGAATCTTTGGCGGGTTACGAGGCATACTTCCCTGTTGCTCCGAGCCATAAACTATAAACAGGCTCTCCTGACCCTAGCCCTGGGCTGCTGAGGAGCGCTAGTGGACAGCCATCACTTATCCTCAGCTGTCTGGGAGAGCGTCTAAGCCAGAGTTGAACCCCATAACCTCTACCCCCCTCCCTCTCATCTCACTCGCCCAGATCACATGACATGGGCTCATCCACCATGCTACTTGGTGAAGTTTTCCCTAGGTACAGATCTAGGATCAGCTTCCCCTCCCCCAATCCTAACCTTAACCATTCATGGGGAAATGTAAAACTGACCCAAGATCAGCGTCTAGGGACAACTAAAGCCTAATCCCCCATCCACCACACATAGTCCACAACAGGAATAGGTGGGACATTACTCATCCTCCAGGCTGGCAGACAAGCAAGCTGGGAGAGGTCGGGGGGTCAAGCTGAGATTCTGACACTGTGCTGGGGGGATCTGAGCAAGTGTCCTGGAGGGGATCCGATGTCTTATTGATTGGCTGGCACTCCTGTCACCAAGGACAAAGGGAGTGTTTGACCCTGTCTCGCCTCAGCCAGACAGGCATCTTCCTTCACTGTTATCACCTCATGCTGCACGCATAACAACAGTGTACTAAAACACAAGCTGTAACCTCTATATAACCTCAATTACCACATTAAAAAACCTGCCTGTCAATCCTTAGAACTGTGGACTATGTTGATGTTGCTATGTGTGAGCCTGTGATACCTTCATTTCCCTCTGTAAATCAATCAAGTTCAAATCAAAACAAAAAAATATAATCCAATTAAATATGTTGGCAGTAATTTACCAGCAGAGGGACCTGCAGACCAGCACAAACAGGCCTGCTTGTTTTAAAATGTACTTTATCCTGTGTTACTGTTAATCCTCCCCTCCCTAGTGTTAACCCAGGATCTTCTGGTAGAGTGATCCTCCCCAGTGTTAACCCAGGATCTTCTGGTAGAGTGATCCTCCCCAGTGTTAACCCAGGATCTTCTGGTAGAGTAATCCTCCCCAGTGTTAACCCAGGATCTTCTGGTAGAGTAATCCTCCCCAGTGTTAACCCAGGATCTTCTGGTAGAGTGATCCTCCCCAGTGTTAACCCAGGATTTTCTGGTAGAGTAATCCTCCACAGTGTTAACCCAGGATCTTCTGGTAGAGTGATCCTCCCCAGTGTTAACCCAGGATCTTCTGGTAGAGTAATCCTCCCCAGTGTTAGTTAACCGGGGATCTTCTGGTAGAGTAATCCTCCACAGTGTTAACCCAAGATCTTCTGGTAGAGTGATCCTCCCCAGTGTTAACCCAGGATCTTCTGGTAGAGTAATCCTCCCCAGTGTTAGTTAACCGAGGATCTTCTGGTAGAGTGATCCTCCCCTCCCCAGTGTTAACCCAGGATCGTCTGGTAGAGTGATCCTCCCCAGTGTTAACCCAGGATCTTCTGGTAGAGTAATCCTCCCCAGTGTAAGTTAACCGAGGATCTTCTGGTAGAGTAATCCTCCCCAGTGTTAACCCAGGATCGTCTGGTAGAGTGATCCTCCCCAGTGTTAACCCAGGATCGTCTGGTAGAGTGATCCTCCTCAGTGTTAACCCAGGATCTTCTGGTAGAGTGATCCTCCCCAGTGTTAACCCAGGATCTTCTGGTAGAGTGATCGTCCCCAGTGTTAACCCAGGATGGGTGAAGACCAAGCCCTGAGCTCAGAGAGAGAGGCTAGCTGAGCTGTATCACCACAGGGTTCACCCATCCACACCGACACAATTGGCAACCTATTCCCATAGGGCTCCGGTCAAAAGAAGTGCACTACATAGGGAATAGGGTGCCATTTGGGATGCCCCCTTACTGACTTACTGTACAGAACACAGTAGCTAGAACACACAGGGAGGCACGTCAGTGTATCGGCTAGATGAGTGACATCTCAGTTTGTATTGTATTAGTATAACATATACATGTAAAATAGTACTATCATGCCAGGTCTTCTAACAGACAGTGATAATACATTCAGACCATTTCTTTGTAAAGAAAGTGACACATAAAAACTTAAATATAGGCTATCAAATGGTCAAATTAGATCCATGGAAATCATGAGCAAAAAGACCAGGGGAAAAAAAATAATTCTCTCTGCCTAATTTGAAATATGATTTCAGAACTTCCAGTAACAAGTTTATGTAATCTGGGTGCCACCAAAGGGTTAAACCACCATGTAAAAAACGGGTTAAATAGCACTGTGGTTAACAGCACTGGTTACATGTATCAGGTGTGACATTTACTGTAAGAGCCGTGTGGATGTGTAAAACATCTGCTCTGAGTCAGCTGTGACGCGGCGTGAGTCACGGACATGTGAGTGACGTTCACCACCTGGTGTTTCTGTTTTTGTTTCTCTAATAGAGGGGCAGGGGCTCTCGCTGAACTGACACCCAGACAGCCCCTCATTCCAGCCCAGTGTGTCACTGCTCTGCTCCCCTTCCTCTCTCCCTCTCTCCCTCTGCTCTGTAATCTGGAACCATGTGACCTGGCACAATGGGCAGCTCCCTCGGCGAAGGTTAGAGGTCACCAGGCCCACACTCGTTCAGGATTTCCTCTCTCTAGCTTTCTAAAAATGGACCAGCTGCATTTGCCAATGGGGAGAAGGGAGGGACGCTGTTCCCTTGACAAGAGCAGTGGTGGAAAAAAATACCCAATTGTCATACTTGAGTAAAAGTAAAGATACCTTTATATAAAATTACTCAAGTAAAAGTGAAAGTCACCCAGTAAAATACTACTTGAGTAAAAGTCTATAAACGTATTTGGTTTTAAATATACTTAAGTATCAAAACTAAATGTAATCACTAAAATATACATAAGTATCAAAAGTAAAAAACATTTCAAATTCCTTATATATATAACTTTTATTTAACTAGGCAAGTCAGTTAAGAACAAATTCTTATTTTCAATGACGGCCTAGGAACAGTGGGGCAGAACGACAGCTTATTACCTTGTCAGCTCGGGGATTCGATCTTGCAACCTTTCGGTTACTAGTCCAACACTCTAACCACTAGGCTACCTGTCGCCCATATTAAGCAACCCAGGTGGCACAACGTTTTACATTTTTTTACGGATAGCCAGGGGCACAATTCAACAGTCAGACATCATTTACAAACAAAGCATGTGTGTTTAGTGAGTCCGCCAGATCAGAGGCAGCAGGGATGACCAGGGATGTTCTCTTGATAAGTGCGTGAATTAGGCAATTTTCCTGTCCTGCTAAACATTCAAAATGTAACGAGTACTTTTCGGTGTCAGGGAAAATGTAAGGAGTAAAAAGTACATTATTTTCTTTAGGAATGTAGTGGAGTAAAAGTAAAAGTTGGCCAAAATTATAAATAGTAAAGTAAAGTACAGACACCCCCAAAAGATGACTTAAGTAGTACTTTAAAGTATTTTTACATCACTGGACAAGAGCCTCCCTCACCCTCCCCCTACAAACCCTCCCTCCCCACTCTTTCCGTTGCCCTTCTGCTTCCCTGTTCCGGACTTCCTTGTCAACTTTCCTGCCTGTCTCTTCCTGGCAGTACCACAGTTAGCCTGTGTTTCCCTCTCTCCCTGACTGTACCACAGTTAGCCTGTGTTTCCCTCTCTCCTTGACTGTACCAGAGATAGCCTGTGTTTCCCTCTCTCCCTGACTGTACCACTGTTAGCCTGTGTTTCCCTCTCTCCCTGACTGTACCACAGTTAGCCTGTGTTTCCCTCTCTCCCTGACTGTACCACAGTTAGCCTGTGTTTCCCTCTCTCCCTGACGGTACCACAGTTAGCCTGTGTTTCCCTCTCTCCCTGACTGTACCACAGTTAGCCTGTGTTTCCCTCTCTCCTTGACTGTACCACAGTTCACCTGTGTTTCTCTCTCTCCTTGACTGTACCACAGTTAGCCTGTGTTTCCCTCTCTCCTTGACTGTACCACAGTTAGCCTGTGTTTCCCTCTCTCCCTGATGGTACCACAGTTAGCCTGTGTTTCCCTCTCTCCTTGACTGTACCACAGTTCGCCTGTGTTTCCCTCTCTCCTTGACTGTACCACAGTTAGCCTGTGTTTCCCTCTCTCCCTGATGGTACCACAGTTAGCCTGTGTTTCCCTCTCTCCCTGACTGTACCACAGTTAGCCTGTGTTTCCCTCTCTCCCTGACGGTACCACAGTTAGCCTGTGTTTCCCTCTCTCCCTGACTGTACCACAGTTAGCCTGTGTTTCCCTCTCTCCTTGACTGTACCACAGTTAGCCTGTGTTTCCCTCTCTCCCTGATGGTACCACAGTTAGCCTGTGTTTCCCTCTCTCCCTGACTGTACCACAGTTAGCCTGTGTTTCCCCCTCTCCTTGACTGTACCACAGTTAGCCTGTGTTTCCCTCTCTCCTTGACTGTACCACAGTTCGCCTGTGTTTCCCTCTCTCCTTGACTGTACCACAGTTAGCCTGTGTTTCCCTCTCTCCTTGACTGTACCACAGTTAGCCTGTGTTTCCCTCTCTCCTTGACTGTACCACAGTTAGCCTGTGTTTCCCTCTCTCCCTGATGGTACCACAGTTAGCCTGTGTTTCCCTCTCTCCTTGACTGTACCACAGTTAGCCTGTGTTTCCCTCTCTCCCTGACTGTACCACAGTTAGCCTGTGTTTCCCTCTCTCCCTGACGGTTCCACAGTTAGCCTGTGTTTCCCTCTCTCCCTGACGGTACCACAGTTAGCCTGTGTTTCCCTCTCTCCTTGACTGTACCACAGTTAGCCTGTGTTTCCCTCTCTCCCTAATGGTACCACAGTTAGCCTGTGTTTCCCTCTCTCCCTGACTGTACCACAGTTAGCCTGTGTTTCCCTCTCTCCCTGACGGTACCACAGTTAGCCTGTGTTTCCCTCTCTCCCTGACAGTACCACAGTTAGGGTCCATAGCTAACACGCCACAGTCTTCTTCTCTTTCACCAGCTACACAAACAATGTTAGAGGACGAGAGAGACAGAGAACGGAGCACTGACCAACCAGGGGAAAGTCATCTGACTCTGTGTGACAAGCACCTGCTAGTTAGAATAGAGGCTTCTGGGAAAAAGAAAGGAAAGGAATGGTGGAAAAAGGAAACATGATTTTTTTTCATGAGCGAACAGAGTGGACTTCATGGCAAAATAAACATGGCTATTTTGGACTTTAGTCTTGACTTTCATGGTTCAAGCGAGGAACATCCTGGACTTTCCACTCACATAAGTTTGGCCGGTGTTTTCTCCTTCTGCTCCCATTGTTTGGCAGTGACTTGACAAAACACAATCTTTTTTAGCTCCAGGACACTTAGACTCAGTCGCCTGCGAAGCCAAAACCCGTAGCCTCACAACATCAATGCACTAAAAAGATCTCTCCGTGAGAGGGAACCAGCTTTGTAGATAGGACGAGCGAGTGCACTCTGAAGAAAGCGCTTGTCAAGATCATGAAACAAGAGAGAGATACTTTTTTTCCCCTGTTCCCCCTTCGCATTCACTTGGCAGGTTGGGAAAACGAGACGTCGAAGGCTTTTCTTAAGATTTGCTTTTATCAGGTTTTTAAATCTTGGTAGCCTTCATCACGGAATATTTAAAAGCGCTCTTTAAGAGAGTGTCAACAGCTTCAGGTACTTTTTCTCCTGTTCAGAGAGGCCTATTAACCCCTCCAGGGGAGAACTGACTGCCGACACACCCAGAGATAGGGAGGCCTGATCGGGTTACAAGGCCAGTACAATGGGCTAATGCTGTTATTTATGGCTTGGCCCTAATGTCTCAAGGCTTAGTCGACCATAAGAGGTCAAAGGTAGAGACAAGTAACTGCAGGGTATGTCTGTCTTGATTGACAGCCTTGTAACCAACCCTCATCCTCAAGGGTTGAAGAAGGCTGGAGAGGGGGAGTGCTTCTCTCCTCCTCTGTGTCTGACTCGAGACACTGACCGTTTTTCCACTGTTTGCCCTGTGTCTAGACCCACGGTCAACTCAGTAGACCAATCAAAAGGCAGGCCATTGTAGTAGCAGAAACAGAGCACAGGTCTACTGAAGAAAGGCTGCACTGTGTGGTGGAGTCGGAGCATTGAGTGCATTGAAATACCTCTCTATACGGCTCCAGGGCTCCTCTGACCCTGTTTGCCCCCGCTTAGAGCTGGGGAGAAGTTCCCTCTCTAACACTGTGACCCTGTGCAGTTAAAGGGAAGGGTTTTTGGACTCGGTGGAAGGAAACATGCAATTAGGAGTTGTGACCCTTGCGGAATTCACTAGCATACAAACGCTTAATTCATTTTGTGTGTGTGGGTATGTGTTTGTTGGTGTGTGTGTGTGTGTGGGGGGGGGGGGGGGGGGGGTAAATACATAAATAAAACATCAATCTGGGGTTTTGATCAAAGTTTTACGGGAATTGTTTGATGTGCGCACGAACGCATATTACAGGAAGTCCAGTGTATTTTAATGCTGATTATGTGTCTGAACCGTTGGCCAGACTTCATCAGTGTCTATGTCTAGAGTGATCAAAGACAATCTCCCAGACCTGCTGCTTTCTTCCCTCTCCGATTAGCCCAGGGAGGAGGCATGACCGCATGCCTCCCCATCCCCAGACTTCAATCACATTTCACAAACCTCCCGTGACCAGTTTATTCCGGTTTGCAGGTCCCTGTTGACCCTTGCCCGTTCCATTGTCCAGTCAAAAGTCTGCACCCTATCCAGAGGTTCTCTGGGCAATTCCTGCTGACTAACGCTGCCCTGCTAGGCTGCTTCACACAGCTTGATTGATTTTTCTCCTCTTTAGCTTAAAACTCCACAAGAAATATGGAGCGTCAACAGAGACCCGGCTAAGCAATCTCTCTCAAAACTCCCAGAATACATTGCACTGCCAGCAGCCCGGATCGATCGCCTGCCTATCTGGTGAAAGAAGAAGTGTCCTCCTCTCCCATACAAACCTAGAAGCTAAAGATCTAGCAGAATGGATTCTATAGTAAAGACCCTATCGGACAGAAATGGTGTGCTTGTGTCACTGTGATGATGAAGGGTGGGCAAGACTATCCCAGTCTGTTTCAGACACACTGGCTGACAGACTGGTCGGCCGCTGTGTGCTGCTTTCAAAGGGCTCGCCAGAGCAGAGAGAGAGAAAGAGAGACAGAGAGAAAGGGAGGGGGAGAAGAGGAAGAGAGAGACGGAGACAGAGAAAGAGAGAGAGAGAAAATGAGAGAGCACTTTGAAATCTGATGACAGTGAATATGTAATTACTGAAATTGCCCAGTTAATCACAAATGCAGGCTGGTTTAATGCGGCCGTGAGACGACGCATGTTCATGTCCCAGCACTGAAATACCCTTCCAATCGTCCACTGGCCACACACACACACACACACACACACACACACACACACACACACACACACACACACACACACACACACACACATTAAATTAATAACTTTGCTTCAGTGGCTGCAGCCATATACTGTAACATCGAATGGCTAAAAGTCCTTACAAACATTAGACCTTGGGGGATGAATGAAACCCATTTCAAACAAGACTTGGAGTGTGGATGGTTGAGCAGACGTTCCAACCACAGTGCATTACTGCATTATTAGCCTGCCCACTACAGCTGAGCTTTGTGCATACTGTATCGCCATAGTAACAAGGCCTTTTCAAACAGATAGGAGGAGAAAATGAAATGAGAATGGTCCAGTCATTCACCGTAACAGGACAAAGTCCCACCGGCTTTAGAAACACACAGAAGAAAAAGTGTATACAATAAAGTCATGCTCACACGCCTCTTCCTCCAACATGCCATATTTATGGGTTCATACAGTGGACTATGACAGTCTGATAGCATCAAGGCCTAGATATTACACTTTGCCTCACTGCCTCCCTGCCTCCATCCCGCCTTCCCCTAGTAGGTGACCCTGTGTGAGTGTGTGTGTGTGTGTGTGTGTGTGTGTGTATGTGTGTGTGTGTGCATGCGTGCGTGCGTGCGTGCGTGTGTATTCATTTGTATATCTGTGTACAGTGCCTACAGAAAGTATTCATACCCCTTGACTTTTTCCACATTTTGTTGTGTTGCAGCTTGAATTGAATTGGATTGTCCACTGGCCTATACATAATACCCCATCATTTCAAAGTGGAATTATGTTTTTGGAATTTTTTACAAATGAATAAAAACTGAAAAGATGAAATGTCTTGAGTCAATTAGATTTCAATCCCTTTGTTATGGCAAGCCTAAATAAGTTCAGGAGTAAACATTTGCTTAACAAGTCACATAATAAGTTGCATGGACTTACTCTGGGGGCAATAATAGTGTTTAACATGATTTTTGAATGACTACCCCACGCATACAATTACAATTAGCATACAATTAGCTGTAAGGTAGATGGGTAAAAAAAAAGCAGACTTTGAATATCCCTTTGAGCATGGTGAAGTTATTAATTACACTACAAAGATACATGCGTCCTTCCTAACTCAGTTGCCGGTGTCACGTCCTGACCATAGAAAGCTGTTATTTTCTATGGTAGAGTAGGTCAGGGTGTGACAGTTTTTTTTTCTAGTTTAGATTTTCTATGTTGTTATGTTCAACCCCCTTGGGTTGTGCCATGGCGGAGATCTTTGTGGGCTATACTCGGCCTTGTCTTCGGACGGTAAGTTGGTGGTTGTAGACATCCCTCTAGTGGTGTGGGGGCTGTGCTTTGGCAAAGTGGGTGGGGTTATATCCTGCCTGTTTGGTCCTGTCCGGGGGTATCATCGGATGGGGCCACAGTGTCTTCTGATCCCTCCTGTCTCAGCCTCCAGTATTTATGCTGCAGTAGTTTATGTGTCGGGGGGCTAGGGTCAGTCTGTTTCATCTGGAGTATTTCTCTTGTCTTATCCGGTGTCCTGTGTGAATGTAAATATGCTCTCTCTAATTCTCTCTTTCTCTCTTTCTTTCTTTCTCTCGGAGGACCTGAGCCCTAGGACCATGCCTCGGGACTACCTGGCATGATGACTCCTTGCTGTCCCCAGTCCACCTGGCCATGCTGCTGCTCCAGTTTCAACTGTTCTGCCTGCGGCTACGGAACCCTGACCTGTCCACCGGACGTGCTTGTTGCACCCTCGACAACTACAATGATTATTATTATTTGACCATGCTGGTCATTTATGAACATTTTAACATCTTGACCATGTTCTGTTATAATATCCACCCGGCACAGCCAGAAGAGGACTGGCCACCCCTCATAGCCTGGTTCCTCTCTAGGTTTCTTCCTAGGTTTTTGGCCTTTCTAGGGAGTTTTTCCTAGGGAGTTTTTCCTAGCCACCGTGCTTCTTTCACATGCATTGCTTGCTGTTTGGGGTTTTAGGCTGGGTTTCTGTACAGCACTTTGAGATTTCAGCTGATATACGAAGGGCTATATAAATACATTTGATTTGATTTGATTTCTAGTTTTGTATTTCTATGTTGGGCTTTGTTTGGGATGATCTCCAATTAGAGGCAGCTGGTCATTGTTGTCTCTAATTGGAGATCATACTTTAGTAGGTGTTTTTCCCCACCTGGGTTTGTGGGAGAATGTTTTTGAGTAAGTGTATGTTGTAACTCATTGTCACGGTTTGTTGTTTTGTTCATTCAGTTTATTTGTATGTATTGCATAGTTTCATAGTTTAATAAAGAAAATGGGGAACGATACACACACTGCACTTTGGTCCGCTCCTTCATCCTACAACAACCGTGTCAGCCGGAGAGGAAGGAGGCCAATGGTGACTTTAAAACAGTTACAGAGTTTAACGGCTGAGAAAGGGAAAAAACTGAGGATGGGTCAACTACATTGTAGTTACTCCACAATACCAACCTTAATGACAGAGTGAAAAGAAGAAAGCCTGTGCAGAATAAAAATATTCCAAAACATGCATCTGTTTGCCAAACGGCACTAGAGCTAAGCACAAGCAAAATCCTAGAGGAAAGTCTACTTTCCAACACACCAACACTGGGAGACAAATTCACCACTCAGCAAGACAACAACCTAAAACAAGGACAAATATACACTGGAGTTGCTTACAAAGACTATATTGAATGTTCCTGAGTGGCCTAGTCACAGTTTTGATTTAAATCGGCTTGAGGAAAAAGAAGAAACCTACATACTGCTCTTGCTAGTTTCGCTGCTGTATATTATGCTTTACGTATCGGCATCAAGGCCTTCGTCAAAAGCTCTGACGAACGCCTTGAGGCGGACACATAAAGCTTAATAAAGAGCAGCGTTACTAGCAAGAGCAGCAAGTAGGTTTCATATTTTTCTCATCTTATTCGACTGTTACCATGCACCTGCAACAAAGATCGCTCAGATTTAAATTGGCTCGAAAATCTACAGCAAGACTTGAAAATTGCTGTCTAGCAATGATCAACAACAAATTTGACAGAGCTAAAATAATTTTCGAAGGAATAATGTGCAAAAATTGTACAATCCAGGTGTGTAAAGCTCTTACCCAGAAAGACAGCTGTAATCGTTGCCGGATATGATTCTAACATGTATTGACTCAGGGGTATGAATACTTATGTAAATGAGATATTTCTGTATTTAATTTTCAATACATTTGCAAACATTTCTAAAAACTATTTTTCACTTTGTCATTATTGGGTATTGTGTGTAGATGGGTGAAAACAAATATATTTAATCTATTTTGAATTCAGGCTGTACTACAACAAAATGTGGACTAAGTCAAGGGGTATGAATACTTTCTGAAGGCACTGTATCTATGTGTGTGTCTGTATGCATGCATGCGTATGTGTGTGTGGAATGATTGAGTGCACATACGGTCTGCTCTGACAGGTCATCAGAAATCTCCCCAGTATCCCCCTGGTGTATATATCTGGAAATCTGGACACCGGCCCCTGCACAGCCACCGCCACCACACCATTAAAGCTGATACTACCATTCTGCCTCTGTAGATGATACTACCATTCTGACTCTGTAGATGATACCACCATTCTGCCTCTATAGATGATAACACCATTCTGCCTCTGTAGATGATATTACCATTCTGCCTCTGTAGATGATATTACCATTCTGCCTCTGTAGATGACACTACCATTCTGCCTCTGTAGATGATACTACCATTCTGCCTCTGTAGATGATATTACCATTCTGCCTCTGTAGATGACACTACCATTCTGCCTCTGTAGATGACACTACCATTCTGCCTCTGTAGATGACACTACCATTCTGCCTCTGTAGATGACACTACCATTCTGCCTCTGTAGATGACACTACCATTCTGCCTCTGTAGATGACACTACCATTCTGCCTCTGTAGATGACACTACCATTCTGCCTCTATACATGACACCACCATTCTGCCTCTATACATGACACCACCATTCTGCCTCTGTAGATGACACTACCATTCTTCCTCTATAGATGACACCACCATTCTGCCTCTATAGATGATACCACCATTCTTCCTCTATAGATGACACCACCATTCTGCCTCTGTTGATGACACTACCATTCTTCCTCTATAGATGATACCACCATTCTGCCTCTATAGATGACACAACCATTCTTCCTCTATAGATGACACCACCATTCTGCCTCTGTAGATGACACTACCATTCTTCCTCTATAGATGACACCACCATCCTGCCTCTATAGATGATACCACCATTCTTCCTCTATAGATGACACCACCATTCTGCCTCTGTAGATGATACCACCATTCTGCCTCTATAGATGATACCACCATTCTGCCTCTATAGATGATACCACCATTCTGCCTCTATAGATGATACCACCATTCTGCCTCTATAGATGATACCACCATTCTGCCTCTATAGATGACACAACCATTCTTCCTCTGTAGATGACACTATCATTCTTCCTCTATAGATGACACCACCATTCTGCCTCTGTAGATGACACCACCATTCTGCCTCTATAGATGATACAACCATTCTTCCTCCGTAGATGACACTACCATTCTGCCTCTATAGAGGACACCACCATTCTGCCTCTATAGAGGACACCACCATTCTGCCTCTGTAGATGACACTACCATTCTGCCTCTGTAGATGACACTACCATTCTGCCTCTGTAGATGACACTACCATTCTGCCTCTATAGATGATACCACCATTCTGCCTCTATAGATGACACAACCATTCTGCCTCTATAGATGATACCACCATTCTGCCTCTATAGATGACACAACCATTCTTCCTCTATAGATGACACCACCATTCTGCCTCTATAGATGATACCACCATTCTGCCTCTATAGATGATACCACCATTCTGCCTCTATAGATGACACTACCATTCTGCCTCTATAGATGACACTACCATTCTGCCCAGGGGCTTATTATCCATCCACTCAATGCTGTCTCATAAATCCACTAATAAATCCTCAAGGAGTCTCCAGCACAGGAAAGAAGAGACATTGGTGGAGCGACAGTGTAAATGTCAGGCTGTGTGTGTGTGTGTGTGTGGCATCAGGGGGAAAAGTTACTGAAGAGTTGTGACTGCTGCTGAGGGATAATGCAATGTATGAGACCTGGGGGGGGCACCTCTATTCACATTAGGCTGAGAAAGAGAGAGAGGGAGGAAGGGAGACAGAGAGAAAGAGAGAGAGAGGTGGGGGAGAGAGAGAAAGAGAGCAAAAGAGAGAGAGGTAGAGATAGAGAGAGCGTGGGGAAGGGAGACGGAGAGAAAGAGAGAGAGGTGAGGTGTAGTGATGAGAGTATACTGCACCACTGTCTCTCTGGCCAGAGTGAGGGGGATGGGAAGCGTTAAATGCCAGGAGAAATGAGTCTTCCTGATGGTGCTGAATAACAAGTACCATGGCACCGACTGCAGCTTGTTTCCCAAATGGCACCCTATTCCCTATAGAGTGCATTGGCCTCTGGTCAAAAGTAGTGCACTATGTAGGGAATAGGGTGGCATTTGGGACTCAGGTCTCCTCTGCCCTGGAGTGGGATGGTTCTGGGACTGGTGAGGGAATGAGGGAGGGAGTATTCACAGCTCACAGTGTCTCTGAGTCTCCCTTTGATCCTTTAGCTAAGCTGAGCTGAGCGCTCCTCCTTTTTCCAGTTCTCTCTATACCTCCTCTCCCCCTGCTCCTCTTCTGCCTCCTCCTCTCCCTCCCCGGCTTCCCTCCTCCTCTCACTCCTCGGTTTCCCTCTCCACCCCTTCTATATTTTCTCTATCCCTCTTCTCCTTCGTTCCTTCCCTATATTTTCCTGTATATTCACTCTCTATTTGTCTTCCCTCTCCTCCTCATCTACTTCTTCCTCTCCTCCTCATCCTCTTCTTCCTACTCCCTCTCCTCCTCATCCTCTTCTTCCTACCCCCTCTCCTCATCATCCTCTTCTTCCTACTCCCTCCCTCCCCTCCTCATCCTCTTCTTCCTACTCCCTCTCCTCCTCATCCTCTTCTTCCTACCCCCTCTCCTCATCATCCTCTTCTTCCTACTCCCTCCCTCCCCTCCTCATCCTCTTCTTCCAACCCCCTCTCCTCATCATCCTCTTCTTCCTACTCCCTCTCCTCCTCATCCTCTTTGTCCTACTTCCTCTCCTCTTCTTCGTACTCCCTCTCCTCCTCATCCTCTTCTTCCTACTCCCTCTCCTCCTCATCCTCTTCTTCCTACTCCCTCGCCTCCTTATTCTCTCTCTCCTTTTCCTTGTCTTTCACCAGACTAGTGATCTCAAAGCCAGGCTGCACGGAGTATGGAGAAGTGAGGAGGGAGAGGTGAGGAGGGAGTGAGAGGAGGGAGTGCAGTCTGGTCTGCAGTCTGGGAGCCATGATGAGAGAATCAGGTGTTGCGTCGTCTTCGGTGACATAATATGATAGAAAAGCAGGGTTCATCCCAGGGCTGGCCCTCAGAGCGGCACAGGCGGGATCCTGCTTGCCCTGCTTGCATCCCATATGGCACCCTATTCCCTACACTGTGTACTACTTTTGACCAGAGCCCTATGGGCCCTCATCAAAAGTAGTGTACTACATAGGGAACAGGGTGCCATTTGGGATGTAGCCGTGGTCTGCCTGGGAGAAATAGATTTTCCAGGGGCTTGGTTTCTTTAGAGCGTAAAAAAAGGGGGCAACGAACAGGGAGAAGGGAGATTTCCAAGTACGTGTTTCTGATTTAGCATCTCAATATGTGGCACGTGGAGTCAGGGTATTACGGTGTAGAAGGGAGGATTCTCACTAACATTCAGCCTGAACTCTCTAAATGCAGTCAGGGTTCTTTTCTCTACGACAGATTCCCTGATATTGGTAGATGTGATGTACACCGTATATTGACTGACTCGCACTCTAGCTTCCTTAATACTCTCCTAGCGAACAGGGATCTTCAGTCAGTCAGGCAGAGTCTGTGTCAGCATCCCAATTGACACCCTAGTCCTTATGTAGTGCACTACTTCTGATGAGGGCCCATAGGGCTCTGGGCAAAAAGAATACACTTTGTAGGGAATAGGGTGCCATATGGAACTCACAGTCTGTCTGAATGCTACCAGTGTGTTTCTGTGCCTTTGCTAGCGTGGGTGGAAATAGGACTGTGACTGGGTTCTGCTGTGACCAGTGGCTCGCTACCCGGCAGTGCATCCTAATAGCCATGACGTGTGTGTCACAATCTACAAAGAGAGGCATCGTGTGGTTGACTAGCTGGAGAGCAGGGAAAAACACATTCATGACGACGGGCTATAACTGGCTATAAAGGAGAGGTACCCTAGTAAGGACCGACGTCTTTGCTCGCTAGCTAGATTGACTGGAATGACATGGGTGTAAATGTAGGGTGATTGAATGAAAATAGCAGTGGAATAAGGTTGCATTGATAGGGGATGTCTTTCTCAGCTATGAGAAAAAGGGGACGCCGTTGTCTAAGGTGCATTTTTGTTTCTACACTATTAAACGTGTTTTGTAACACCAACACCTTGGATAAACTCTTTCAGAGTCCCACTTGGCCTATGTCATAACTCTCCGTCCCTGGCAATAGATAACAGTAAAACTCCAGCCAACATTATGTAAAAAGGTCAAAGGTGAAGCCAAATCTCCCAGCGTTCCCTTCCACCATCTTTCTTTTAACCGTGTAAATCACTCTCTTCATTTCCCTCTTTATTCATTAGTATTCTGTATTCTCCAATCTCTATCTCAGTCTTTCCCTCTGTTTCTGTCTCTCCTCTCTGCCGTCCATCATCTGAGGTCACTACGACCTCTCCACTGGATGATGAGCCGAAGGGTTTCAAATGTTTTTTTGAACATATGTACTTTGGCCGCTCCAAAATCATTCATCAGACATAAATTGGAGCTGCTTTGAAGGGGTTTAAAAACATATATTTTAAGAGCATGATGATTTTCAGAGAAGGGCCACCATCCACTAATTATCACCCAACCTAAAAACGTTCCATGTCGTAAAACAGACTCAAAGCCCCTTCAGACATTTTTCTCTCAGAAAACGACCCTAAATCACCAAACGACGACCATTGACGTTAAATTCCCTCGCTGGCCCAAGTTATGAGTCATTTTGACCAATAAAAAAAATGCTAATCCGGGGAATGCTTTGTAAATGATACAGTCCTCTGGAATAAAGGTTTTACATCTATACAGCCCTGAAATCTTAAACCCGCTCCGTTGGTTTCTGTGGTCCCTGTCAGTCATTCTTCCCCCAATGGGGAGAAAGTGATATTTTGCTGCCGCAGGGGAATGACCCTTTCACCACAAACCTCATCTTACCCCTGTAATACAGAGAGGATTTTCCAAAAGAGAGGGAAAGAAAGAGAGGGGGAAAAAGGACCGAGCGAGCGAAAGGGGAGGGAAAGAATAAGAGAGAGAGGGCGAGATAGATGGTAAATAGAGAGAGAGAGAAGACATACACCCCTCTGAGCCAACCAGAAGACATGGGTCTGAGCTCCTGAACAGTCACAGAAGACCAGAGCGACAGCATGAAGAGACAACTGGAGCCTCTCTGCTTCCTCTCTCCTCTTGTTGGGGACGACTGGCTCTACTTGAAGAGTGACGTGATATCAGGCTGTACCCTACAGTCCTCTCTCCTCTTATTGGGGACGACTGGCTCTACTTGAAGAGTGACGTGATATCAGGCTGTACCCTACAGTACTCTCTCCTCTTGTTGGGGACGACTGGCTCTACTTGAAGAGTGACGTGATATCAGGCTGTACCCTACAGTCCTCTCTCCTCTTGTTGGGGACGGCTGGCTCTTCTTGAAGAGTGACGTGATATCAGGCTGTACCCTACAGTCCTCTCTCCTCTTATTGGGGACGGCTGGCTCTACGTGAAGAGTGACGTGATATCAGGCTGTACCCTACAGTCCTCTCTCCTCTTGTTGGGGACGGCTGGCTCTTCTTGAAGAGTGACGTGATATCAGGCTGTACCCTACAGTCCTCTCTCCTCTTATTGGGGACGGCTGGCTCTTCTTGAAGAGTGACGTGATATCAGGCTGTACCCTACAGTCCTCTCTCCTCTTGTTGGGGACGGCTGGCTCTTCTTGAAGAGTGACGTGATATCAGGCTGTACCCTACAGTCCTCTCTCCTCTTGTTGGGGACGGCTGGCTCTTCTTGAAGAGTGACGTGATATCAGGCTGTACCCTACAGTCTTCTCTCCTCTTATTGGGGACGGCTGGCTCTTCTTGAAGAGTGACGTGATATCAGGCTGTACCCTACAGTCCTCTCTCCTCTTGTTGGGGACGGCTGGCTCTACTTGAAGAGTGACGTGATATCAGGCTTTATTCAACAGGAGGACATTCCAATGGGCAACACCTGCAGTATTATCTTCTGCGTTGATAGTCCTAAGCACATTCACTGTCTTCCTGACACACGTGCAGACACTACGAAGCTTCTACAGACATTTCCAGAGGGTAAGCAAGTTCTCATATACACACGCCCTGATCTAGACCCCCAGTTACACATAGATAACGGCCCAAAGACTGACCTGATCTAGAGCCCCAGTTACACAAAGATAACGCCCCTAGAATTACCTGATCTAGAGCCCCAGTTACACACAGATAACGGCCCACAGACTGACCTGATCTAGAGCCCCAGTTACACACAGATAACGGCCCACAGACTGACCTGATCTAGAGCCCCAGTTACACACAGATAACGGCCCACAGACTGACCTGATCTAGAGCCCCAGTTACACACAGATAACGCCCCCAGACTGACCTGATCTAGAGCCCCAGTTACACACAGATAATGCCCCCAGACTGACCTGATCTAGACCCCCAGTTACACACAGATAACGCCCCCAGACTGACCTGATCTAGAGCCCCAGATACACACAGATAACGCCCCCAGACTGACCTGATCTAGAGCCCCAGTTACACACAGATAACGCCCCCAGACTGACCTGATCTAGACCCCCAGTTACACACAGATAACGGCCCACAGACTGACCTGATCTAGAGCCCCAGCTACACACAGATAACGCCCCCAGCCTGACCTGATCTAGACCCCCAGTTACACACAGATAACGCCCCCAGACTTACCTGATCTAGACCCACAGTTACACACAGATAACGCCCCCAGACTGACCTGATCTAGACTCCCAGTTACACACAGATAACGCCCCCAGACTGACCTGATCTAGACCCCCAGTTACACACAGATAACGCCCCCAGACTGACCTGATCTAGAGCCCCAGTTACACACAGATAATGCCCCCAGACTGACCTGATCTAGACCCCCAGTTACACACAGATAACGGCCCACAGACTGACCTGATCTAGACCCCCAGATACACACAGATAACGCCCCACAGACTGACCTGATCTAGACCCCCAGTTACACACAGATAACGCCCCCAGACTGACCTGATCTAGACCTCCAGTTACACACAGATAACGCCCCCAGACTGACCTGATCTAGAGCCCCAGTTACACACAGATAACGCCCCCAGACTGACCTGATCTAGACCCCCAGTTACACACAGATAACGGCCCACAGACTGACCTGATCTAGACCCCCAGTTACACACAGATAACGCCCCACAGACTGACCTGATCTAGACCCCCAGATACACACAGATAACGCCCCCAGACTGACCTGATCTAGACCCCAGTTACACACAGATAACGCCCCCAGACTGACCTGATCTAGAGCCCCAGATACACACAGATAACGGCCCACAGACTGACCTGATCTAGACCCCCAGTTACACACAGATAACGGCCCACAGACTGACCTGATCTAGACCCCCAGTTACACACAGATAAAGGCCCACAGACTGACCTGATCTAGACCCCCAGTTACACACAGATAACGCCCCACAGACTTACCTGATCTAGACCCCCAGTTACACACAGATAACGCCCCACAGACTGACCTGATCTAGACCCCCAGTTACACACAGATAACGCCCAACAAACTGACCTGATCTAGACCCCCAGTTACACACAAATAACGCCCCACAGACTGCACCATTAGTCAGCACATAAACAAGACGTCACTGCTGGGAAAACGACCAGGTCCCACTGCACTCACTCCCCTATATGGAGTTACCATACACAGCAGAATAGTTTACTGCTGCAGCCATTATAAACAAATACCTCATAGTAGGCTGGCTAGGCCCCAGTGAAGACCATCGATGTCATATTGACAAGGCATTCAACTTTCACACCTTACCCTGCCATACTGGTCACGTCACTGCAACACATCTCATCTCTCCCACTGAGATTATCGGACGTCTCGGGCACGTTCAAAACTTAGAGGTATTTCACCCAAATTACAAAAATAACATTTGGGTTTCCTTACCCTGTAAGACAGTGATCCATGCTTTGGTTTAGTTATTTGTTGTTAACCAATATGTCATTGTGTAATTAGGGTTCACTATCCCTTCAACAGGCTTGATGGGAAGTGGTTTAGCTCATAACAGCGCTAATGCTTTACTACTGCTGCTGGTTCCCACACCCAGAGAGCGACCCCACAGGGGTCAAATAAATAATGATCACCCTTCTACAAACACACCAGGTATGTGGCCTTGGGTAAAGCCCTCCTAGTAAACACTGTCCGTATCTCTAACTCACTCCCCACAGCTGATAACCCTCTGTCTGTAGGAATGATTTGACCATCCATCCTCTCTCGGAGGACAGGCTGCCATTCTGCCCTTTTACTGTTTAACCCATTCAACACTCAGAGGAGTTTTCAATGGAGCCGCTGCAGTCCTCTAAGACTCAACTTTCACCCAAGTTGTCCGTCTACAGTCCTATTCAGTGGGCTTGACTTGGTTACAGAGAGAAAAAGGAAATCCCCGGCCTTCCATTGAGCTCTGTAGCTAGCTAGCCCACCGCATGGTCAGAAGGTTGAGCAACACTCAGTAGATACACTCACTAGATACACCCTCAGCATGATGGTCTGAAGGCCCAAGTACTATTGGAGCTCTATCCACACCTTGTTTCAGTATCTGCTTGTTAGATATGTTGACGATGAGTATGACGTGTCTCCCCTCTGACGCCCAGGAAGCGCCGATTCAAACTCCCATTAGACAGCTCTGCAAGATTTATAATCTGGAAATAAGTTTGTTACTCACCAAATATGGAGTTTCGCTGAGGAACTATCGTCATTTACTCCCATTACGGCCGGTATGTACTTCCAGAAAAGGTCTAAATAACAAAGTACAAGCTACCGAAAAGATCCCTGTTCAGCATCTCCAATCACTCATAACTGCCACACACAGGTCGGAAGTATACAACAGCTCAATACATTGGAGATTCTGAAGAGGCATTTTTTCAGTTGCTTGTAGATTTTTATTTATACCTTTTCTGGAAGTACATACCGGCCATCATGGTAGTAAATGAAGATAGTTCCTCAGCGAAACTCCATATTTGGTGAGTAACAAACTTACTCTGACATTATAAATCTTGCAGAGCTGTCTAATGGGAGTTTGAATCTGCGCTTCCTGGGTGTCAGAGGGGAGACAGGTCACACTCATCGTCTACATCTTTAATGCACAGATACTGGGACATCCACACATTAGACAGACACACACATACAGTATGCAACACACAAGTCCCGGCAGTCTTCGTCACCGGCCCAGGATGAGGGACTCTTCAAACCAGCACACACACTGATAACATCATCAGCAACCAATGAGAGAGAGCGAGAGATTGAGAGGGAGAGAGAGAGAGACAGAGACAGAGAGACAGAGAGAGACCCCCGCCACTGGAGACATCCAGAAAGGCCTGGCGGCTGAGGGGGTGAAGGTGACTCCAACCTCCATCCTCCAACCATCAATCTTGACCTCACGTGTCATTTCAACCAAGGCTACCATCTGCGCTGGTCGGGGTTCTGAATGGCAACAACATAGTCTGGAAGGTTCCTTTCCGTGTTACTCGCTCCCACCCTGACAAGCCTGTAGATTCCTTGGTGTTTAAGAGAGAGAGGCGGGGTGGTCTCTTCGGGGAGACCTCCTCCGAGAAACGTTTTATTTATTCCACCTCCACAGAGATATGTAGGGTAGAGGGACCGCCCACCACTCTGTGGACCCTTGAGGGCCCCCTGAAAACTGTGGCCCTTGAAAACTGTACTTAAAAAGCGACGCAACTGGGGCCAGAAAAAACACTTCAAAGTCCCTTTTAAACGTCAAACCCATTTACTTTATGGAGCGGTTGTGGAAAAAGGAATGAAATGTGAGTTGTAGTGTATATATTGACATTGCTGTGGAATATGTCTAATGTGTTTGGCTTGTGCTCATGAAAGGGCCCTTTGCAAAAAGTTATATTTAGGCTCCTGAGCTCAATAGTCAAACCACCAGCTGGTATTTGTATTTGTGACAAGAGGATACGGCTCTTTGGGGAATTGGGAGCGAGAGCGAGAGCACGTGTCAGCGTATGAGCGAGAGATGACAATCACGCCTGTGAACAAACAACCTCAGACGGGCTGGTAAACACAATTAGGGAGCGATGAACGACGGATGACGCTAGCTGTAATTGTCAAAAGCCATTAGAGCTGCAGAGCAACAGGAGAGTAACTATTTCCCTCAGTATAATTTCCTTATAGTACAGTATAGTACTACAAACACATGAAGACAGCATAACATTCCCTGCAATGTGATTCCTTCAAACAAAATGACGATTCCTGGAGTGCACTAGTTTGTTGGCAGTGGAGTGTCCGTACTGCAGTGAACTATCAAGCACAACACCATGTAGCAGTGTCCCTAGCACTTTAACACAACCTATTCACCTGTCAGTGATGTCGTATACTCTCCAGTTCTCCTTTTATCCCTCATCAGACACCTTGACTCCTCCACAACTCAACACAGCCTCCACTGTTTACTGGGCCCTTGATATCTTGGGTTATCTCCCAACAAGCAGGCACGGCTAATTGAATACAGAGCCGGGAGGAGATAGGAATCTGTTCAGTGTGTCAGTGGATTAGTAGGGCCTAGATACTGTCACCACGGTAACTGAGTAGGAGGAGCAGGAGGAGGAGACGTAGTTCCTTCCCTGGCTTATCCCTAATGACCCGGGTGCATCACCACTCAGTAACATCCCACAGATAACGCTTCCTTCCTGCCTGCCTGCCATCTCCCAGGATCTTTGTAACTGGGGAGGGGGATTAGATCATCAGATGTTTGCGAACCCGACCATACACACTCTCTTTCATAATTATTTACTCCTTTTGTTTGTTTCTTCTGGTCTATTTGTTGTCATTTGTCATTCTGGCTTTTGTTCTTTGTCTTCATTTCCTACCTCTGTCTCTTTTCCACACAAGAAACAAGCATCTGCTTCCCAGCAGCAGCCGTCTACGCATTGGCAGTCTAAGCGTGCCAAAGACCTTGAGAGCCGCAGTACAACTTTGACACAACTTTTCTGCCGCAAAGTCATGTTGCTTGCTGAGCGGGAGACCTTGAGCTGTGCTGTGGTGAGACGACACAACCTCCTCCTCAGAGGTTTCTGCTGGACCCGTTTGGACACTGAGTGTTCCGGTCTGGGCCCTGAGCTGACCGTAACACAACCACACAGTTATTCAGCCGTTGGGAGCTGAAACAGTGTCCTGGATGTGTCCACATGGTGTCCATCAGAACCCTTGGGAAAGAGGAGATATACTGCCAAAACCCTCATCCTCTAACTTTAATCTTGATCAAACTTCCCTTATCCGAGCCTTTCCGTTCACATGACCTCAGCTAGCTCCCACTGCTAGTTTCTTGAATATCTTCTTCGTCCTCCTACTCATCCTCCTACTCCTAGAATGTGGTGAAAGCTCTATGTTCTGGGAAACTACAACACAGGCCTTAGAGAAGAGGCAGGGTTTTCTGGCTTGGCACTCCACAGTACTGAAGGATTCAAAGTGAGAGAGCACAACAGGGTTACACTGACCACAGGGATTATGGGGGATGGAGGCTGTTTCTTTCTTTGTTGTAACCCTGATTTGTAGTCTTTACGGAACCACAATGGCAAGCTATGCTGATAGGATTGTTTTCAGTCATTCAATCACACTATATAGAGCACATGTCTTACAGGGGATGCATTTCCAAGAGTTGTCTAAACATACACATGATGCTACAAACACTGTAATACTATTGTGTTTGACAGGCAGCCTAAATACACAACAGACCCAAGATCAGCGTCTGTGAGCAACTTCACCCTCACTGATTCCTCAGTTTCTCTTACAGTTACCCGCAATGCACCTTTGGGCAACATTGGGTTGTTACCATGAGAACATAGAATCACACAAGCATGGCTATTCCGATATCGGCACACACTAAACCCACAAACAACGTGGACTCCCGAGTGGCGCAGCGGTCTAAGGCACTGCATCTCAGTGCTAGAGGCGTCCATCCCCCATAATCCCTGTGGTCAGTGTAACCCTGTTGTGCTCTCTCACTTTAAATCCTGGTTCATACATACAGCCTGGATTCGAACAAGGGTGTATCACAACCGGCCGTGATTGGGAGTCCCATAGAGCGGCGTACAGTTGGTCCAGTCTCGTCCGGGTTTGGCCAGTGTAGGCCGTCATTGTAAATAAGAATTCGTTCTAAAATAAAGGTTAAATATGATTAATTTGAGTTAAAACATGAAAAGGCAACAGCGCGAGCTGGAGGCCTTCCAAACAGGTGCTGGGCCAGATCCCAGCAGCAGGTTCTAGCTGAAGCATACCGTGTTTTTATGGTTAATGTATTATCTCATCTGCCCAGGTTATCAGTGCCTCTCCTATCTGACTCTGAGAGAGATAAATGTGGCTGTCTGGAGGATGTGTTTGTCTCCCTCCAAAGTAGCACACTATTCCCTATATAGTTCACTACTTTTGACCAGGGCCCATGAGGACATAGTGACTATGTAGGGAATAGGGTGTCATTTGTGACACAGCCCTAGTTTTCTCAGGCTGAGGATCAGGGCTCTACAGCCACGGTATAGACTTCAAACACACAGGCCTCAGATCAGCGTTAGGGGATTGACAGATATGGATGACGGGGTGTATTGTTCCAGGGCAAGACTCTGCAGGTGTCTCCAAGGAACCCAACCCCACTGCTGGAGGACACTTCAGAGGAGAGGGTCTGTCATAGGGCATGTCAACATATACGTTTCCATGACTATACACACAAACATATATATACACACGTTAGGCAACCATATACACATGCGACCACATGCACACACTAGATTTCTCATACAGACAAACATGCACACGGACGAATGGACGCAGGCACGCACACTCAGAAATCCCCCCACATATATACACACACACACAGAACAGATACCCAATGTGACATTTGTTCTATTCAGGATGTATTTTGTTTCATCTACTAGAACAGACTTTGCTGTCTTCCAAAGAGAAAGGCCAGTGTGCAACATCTCACATCTCTCAGGTAGCATCAAAGTGTCTTCCTGCAGGGCTGGATCAAACAGGAACACTCGGCAGCCCTCAGTCTGTAAGTATACAGTACCATAACAGCACTATGACTGAAACTCAAGAGCAAGAACACTGAACGTGCTGAAGTTAAAGAGCGCTTGATCTGATATATCATAGTAGTTCACATTTCCAAAGTACTTGTGGTCTTTTGCTTTGATGTTGAATTATCTAAAACTATGAAGGTATCAACGTTTTCTATGTGGCCTCTGCAACGGGTAGGTGATTACCCAGGCCAGTCAATGGGTAGGTGTTTACCCAGGCCAGTCCATGGGTAGGTGTTTACCCAGGCCAGTCCATGGGTAGGTGTTTACCCAGGCCAGTCCATGGGTAGGTCTTTACCCAGGCCAGTCAATGGGTAGGTGTTTACCCAGGCCAGTCCATGGGTAGGTGTTTACCCAGGCCAGTCCATGGGTAGGTGTTTACCCAGGCCAGTCCATGGGTAGGTCTTTACCCAGGCCAGTCAATGGGTAGGTGTTTACCCAGGCCAGTCAATGGGTAGGTGTTTACCCAGGCCAGTCAATGGGTAGGTGTTTACCCAGGCCAGTCAATGGGTAGGTGTTCACCCAGGCCAGTCAATGGGTAGGTGTTTACCCAGGCCAGTCAATGGGTAGGTGTTTACCCAGGCCAGTCAATGGGTAGGTGTTTACCCAGGCCAGTCAATGGGTAGGTGTTACCCAGGCCAGTCAATGGGTAGGTAGGTGTTTACCCAGGCCAGTCAATGGGTAGGTGTTTACCAGGCCAGTCATGGGTAGGTGTTTACCCAGGCCAGTCAATGGGTAGGTGTTTACCCAGGCCAGTCATGGGTACCAGGTCTGTTGTTTACCCAGGCCAGTCAATGGTAGTGTGTTACCCAGGCCAGTCAATGGGTAGGTGTTTACCCAGGCCAGTCAATGGGTAGGTGTTTACCCAGGCCAGTCAATGGGTAGGTGTTTACCCAGGCCAGTCAATGGGTAGGTGTTTACCCGGGCCGGTCAATGGGTAGGTGTTTACCCAGGCCAGTCAATGGGTAGGTGATTAACCAGTCCAATTTAAACTTGACTCAGATGAAAAGGTACTGGATTTATTAGATCCAAATTAAATACAACACTCACACTTGGACTAAGTCACCGGAAATCATTTTTCCTCCTTGATTCTCCCAGCTAGCAGATTTGCTTTCCCTAAACCCTGCATGCAGGACCAAGGTGTCACGTGACCATGGAGATCTAACCAAACAGACCAAACTTCAAGAGGAAACAGGGATGAATTATAACCCCCAGCCTATGCTGTGCTCATTCTCTATCTGCGTCCCAAAAGACAGCCTATTCCCTTTATAGTGCACTACTTTTGACCAGGGCTTTAAAGGGAACAGTGTGCCATTTGGGACACAGACAAAGACTCTCTGTTCCTGGTCAGATGTTGGAGGCGAACAGCACATCGCGGTCGACAAGGCAATGTCATCGGCCTGGCACTGGGAAGTTGTTCATGTCCAACTTGCTGTGTCTGGCCTTGGGCTGGTAGATCAAAAGGACAACAGTTATCACCTGACTGAAGTCATTGAAGTGCAGAGAGAGTCACACACACACAAACACACACTGTTTTGCCACCATGACTTCACTGTGTGACCATAGAAAAGTCTGTCATAGTCTTTTCATTCAGCGGTGAATCAGCACTAACATGACTAAAGATGGCCAACAAGGTTTTTATGAGAGTCCAGTTGACGGTGTCATCTACAGTGACACGTGTTGTTGTTTTGGCTCTGTACTCCAGCACTTTGGATTTATGATACAATGACTAGGAGGTTACAGTGCAGACACTTCTACATGAATGTGGATGCTACCATGATTACAGATAGTCCTCAATGAATTGTGAATAATTATGATAGAGAAAATTACACACACAAACATCATACCCCCAAGACATGTTAACCTCGCACCATTACAATAACAGGGGAGGTGAGCATTTTCTTGGGGTTATGATACTTGTGCATGTGTAACTTTCTCACTCATTTACATTTGAGTCATTCAGCAGATGCCATTATCCAGAGCAACTTAGTTAATTCATCTTAAAATAACTAGGTGGGACAACCACATACCACAGGCATAGAAAGTACATTTTCCTCAATAATGTAGCTCAGTAGAGTCATAGTTAGGGGGGGGGGTGTCAAGTGCTGGTTAAGTGTTATTTTTTATTACCCCCCCACATATACAGTATATATACTTTTTATTTTATTTTTATGTCTTATTATTATTATTATTCACAATTCATTCAGGACTATACGTAACCATGGTAGCATTCACATTAATGTAGAAGTGTTTAGAAACATTATATTCTTATTTAAAATAAATGTAACTCCAAAATGACTCAAGAGATTATTCACTTTTCATTTCTATTGGGCACAAAATAATCTGAAACACAACCAAAACAAACAGCAAATGCATCCAACAAGTTTGTAGAGTCACAAGCTTTTGTGTGCTGGGAAAATGGGAACAAATACTAAACTTTTGACTAATTTAATACACATAAGTGAATTTGTTCCAATACTTTTGGTCCCTTAAAATGGAGGGACTATGCACAAAAAGTGCTGTAATTTATAACGGTTCACCCGATATGAATGAAAATAACCTCAAATTAAAGCTGACAGTCTGCACTTTTAACCTTGTAGTCATTGTATCATAAATCCAAAGTGCTGGAGTAAAGAGCCAAAACAACAAATAATGTGCCGCTGTCCTAATACTTTTGGAGCTCACTGTACTTGGTCTCACAAGCATGTAGCCTAATAGTCTAATGACGACTATACTCAATATACAAAAATGCTTTCATGGATTGAACTAAGAATCTAATTATTTGATGGAGGGAACTGGCCTTGCTCTAGGCCCTTCAAACTCAACTCTGGACCTCGAAGCCAGTTCCACTGCTTTTTTTCATTGTTCCCTTCTAATCAGGGACTGATTTAGACATGAGACACCAGGTGGGTGCAAATAATTATCAGGTAGAACAGAAAACCAGCAGGTTCCGGACCTCGTAGGCTAAGAGTTGAATACCCTTGCTCTAGATTAATGGTGGAGGCATCTGGCCTTGCTCTAGGTTAATGGTGGAGGGAACTGGCCTTGCACTAGGTTAATGGTGGAGGGATCTGGCCTTGCTCTAGGTTAATGGTGGAGGGAACTGGCCTTGCTCTAGGTTAATTTTACATTTCAGTCATTTAGCAGACGCTCTTATCCAGAGCGACTTACAGTAGTGAATGCATACATTTCATTTCATAATTTATTTTTTATTTTTTTCCTGTACTGGCCCCCCGTGGGAATCGAACCCACAACCCTGACGTTGCAAACACCATGCGTTGCAAACACCATGCTCTACCAACTGAGCTACAGGGAAGGCTAATGGTGGAGGGAACTGGCCTTGCTCTAGGTTAATGGTGGAGGGATCTGGCCGTGCTCTAGGTTAATGGTGGAGGGAACTGGCCTTGCTCCAGGTTAATGGTGGAGATGAGAGAATAGAGAAGATAGACCTATGTGATGATGTGCTCAGGGTGTGATATCCCAAAAAATAATACCAACTCAACTTCTCAAGGTCTTAAGCCTATTAAACGGCAGTGAAAACCATGATACATCAAGTTTGTCAAGACGAGTGGAAAATTCAATGAATTAATACCATTTGTTTTCCTCGTTGGGAGTTTTTACCAGTCAGGGTTACCATAGCCACTCTGGCAGGAAGGCTGTTCTCAGACTAGCGGCACTACGGCGCTGGTGATTAGATCTTAACCTTGGAGAGGGAACACTCAGGCGTAAAGATCATTATTTCTTTCTCCCAGGCTCCTAATTAAGGCCATTTTGTTAATAAACGGGAATGTTGTTTAAATGCTCACGACCTCACCGTTAATCAAAACAATAACACGGGTCAAAAACAAATCTCGCCCTTCGCCGGGTCGTTCAATAGAAGCCGGTGGCTAATTAACCACAAAGCTCCGTCTCTTAGTTTTCGAGGCCCGCCAGAGCGCCAGCGTTGCGTGCATTGCTCCATTTCTCCTCCCTGGATCCACCCTTGTACGAGAGCCCATTCCTTCATGGTCTGAATCTTAATAAAATAACAGAGAGGGATTGGAGTGCTGACGGGTCCAATGAGTAATTCAACTCGGCCCAATCCCAAATCTGATTAACCCGTTTGACCCAGAGGAGAGTTTTCTGAGGCTGATGGAAAAATGGAGATGTGGAGGGAGTCATCTGATAACTGACCCCTAATATGGTAGCCATGATTGCAGATAAGGAAAAGTTAAAGAGCCAGGTTAACACTGATGGCATCAATCAGGACCTGAACTCGTCCACCCAGGCCAAACCTCTATTATGGTCCATTGTAAACCATAACTACTGAGGCCATTACAACCCCATCCAAACCCTCCAAACTACTATCCAATAAGGGTTGTGGGTAGTACACTCTGTTCTGTGTTTCCTCTGGGGCTAATGACATGCCTAGACATGTGTACTGTAATTAGGCCGGTCACTGAGAGGGGAACTCAAACGTATTATGAAACAGAGGTCACCGTGTTGCTCTGCTGGCGTCTGAAACACTGCCCTCCGCGCATCTATCATCCACCTTGTCCAAAATCCTGATGATACAGAGGCTGAGAGACAGACAGACTCCCCGTCAGCAAGAAGCCACCCCTGGAACTACTAGCTCGGTCCCAGCGCCCCGTTCTTATTTACAGGGCTGGAGTGCAGGGGCTATCCAAACAGGACACGCACGCGTCGGCCAATGCGTGGACACCCTTGCCAAGTCCAACAAGCTCAGGTTTGTGCAGATCCACAGACACTGCCTCTCCCCTCTTGTTTCCATCCCTTCCTTAAACAAGCCCCTCACTGACCTTTGTGTTGCCTTTTCGTCCTAAATGACCTTTCTGCCTCTGTGCGGATGTCAACATAAGCAAAGAAAATAACAGAGAGAGATCCACCGCCAATGTACTGTACAGACGACAGCAGTCCCCCACATGAGTGGTTAGCATTAGCATGCTAGCTCCCAGTCCCAGACAGTGCTGCATTGATGTGCCTGTTTAGACTAGAGAATATATGTTTTCTGTGAAAGCAGGGGCGCGGCTGCAGCCCTATAGCAGCAGCCACCGGAGCCTGTTCCAGATTCGGAGGACCCTGCTGCGGCGGCCATGAGCTAAAGCCTTTCACCTGACGTGCTCCTGGAGAGACACAGCTGTATAAATATAGACAGCGAAGCCCAGTGCCTCGGCTCAAACACACATGGTGTGAGAGGTGTTCTTGGGGTGCCAGCCCTGGGCATAACAACTGTCAGGAAAGAGAGGTGTATTCAAGTTTCTGTGCTAGGTGAGAATCCACATTTCTGTCTCAATGTGAGAAAACAGATACAATGACAAAATGGTATTGCAGCTAGATATTGTATAATTATATTAAGTAGGAAATATGAATAACTATCATGAAATATTCAAAAATAATAAACACAAAAATTGGGGTCAACAGAAGTGTGTTTTCTGATTGTTCACAGAGAGGCCAACAATTAGAGCCACCCAGCGCAGTCACAGTGGGTCACTTAGCCACAAGCCAGGTCTGTTTACACTGAGCATGAGGACATGAACCCTGCACTTCATCAGATCCACGCTGCATCTGCTCCTGCCTGTCTGGGCTGGACCCATTGTCTCACTTGAAACGACTCTATCCCAGGGCCGCTCGCAGGCATAACGTCTGTGTTAAACAAAACTTGCCTGCATCTGCCTCGCCCATTCAAACGCAGTCCATGTGCTGTGTATGTGTGTGTGTGTGTGTGTGTGTGTGTGTGTGTGTGTGTGTGTACACCGTTTAGGCTCTTTGCCGTGGTGAGAGCCAGCACTCAGGGTGCAATAGGGTCAACACTAAAGCTTGCAAGGTACGGTCTGCTACCAGATACCATCTGCAGGGTTTATAGGCCAAGATACAGGGAGGAGGAGGTCCCAGCAGTTGACCTGACTATCAACACATGTCATGCTCTACTCTTCTATATGACCTGTTAGTATTCAGGACCAGGGCGCCACCGTTGAGTTTTACGGCCCTCCAAGTATTTGGGATTCCAGACATTTCGAAAGTAATTTCGAAAGTCACAAAATGTTCCGTTCTTTCTCAATTTGCTCCAAGAACACGCTAGTCTGTAAATGAGTCATTGCCCTCTGGTGGATCAGCTTGAAGAGGGTCACATTGTGTACAGTACATTTGACCTTAGCAGTCAGAAACATCAACATTGCCAATGTCTTTGTGTGAAAGTTATGAAATCCAAGGCAAGGACAGTAGACTACACACAGCCTGGGAGGACATTCAAAACGCAACACCGTTCTAGTTCCAGATCCAGGCCTCCATACAACAGACCTGCTGGAGCTATATCTATATCTATATCCATATCTTTGACCAGATCTGAGATACTCAACATTGGTCAGATTTGCTCTCCTGAAGAGTCTTACTGGACGATGCAAAGGATAGAGGGGTGAGAGAGAGAGAGAGGGATAGAGGGGTGAGAGAGAGAGAGAGAGAGGGATAGAGGGGTGAGAGAGAGCGAGAGAGAGAGAGAGAGAGAGAGAGAGAGAGAGAGAGAGAGAGAGAGAGAGAGAGAGGAGAGAGGAGAGAGAGAGAGAGAGAGAGAGAGAGAGAGAGAGAGAGAGAGAGAGATTCATTCACTCCTCTTGCTGGGCTTTATACTGGGTCTTCAAAGCATGTAGAATATGTTTTGATGAAGAGCCAAGGAGCCGTGAAAAAATACCAAGTTCCATCTGTTACACTGGGAACTGTCGCTCTGTGTTTTAACTCTGGGGGCAATGTGACCATTTTCAACCTGAAGCACATACTGATACAAAATAAAGCATGTGTTTATTGATTAAGAGCCACTGCTGGAGCACAGTCCTTAAATCTTCAATGAGGACAGACAGGCGAGACGCTGAAAGCACTTTGGTTAACCAGGGCGCACATCAACGTGTTCCAACCTGATGTAAGCGGGGCATAACGCCACGTCAGTGACTGTCAACAAATATCTGTTCAAGTATTGAAACATATTTTTTAATTCTACCCCTCTCGCCTCAGTACCATATTACTGTTTGAGATACCACCAGAGGCTCGTGTTGAAACAACCGCAGATGTAATCCCAGCATTAGGCATCCAGATAGCTTCACCCAACCTGCGTAATATTCTGTACCACACTATGTGAATCACAGGCCCATAAACCTCGTGTCACTTTCCAACACAAACATACTTTTGCCCAGTTTGCATACCACTCAAGCCCAGTTGCATTAGGGCAAAGTCTCCTGCACAGAGGACAGACAAGCATTTCTGCTAAGTGAACTGCTGTGTCAGATCTCATCTGACTCTGTTGGGCTTCAGGACAATTACAGTGGAAAATTACCCACAATCCCCCCACGCTTTTGTCTCTTGATAAGATTACATCACATATGGATCTTTGTTAGCGCAGCTTTGAGACGGTCTGCCCGACTGCCCATCTGAGAGACCCAAAGGAAGACTGAATCACTCAATCTGTGTGTTGGCCCGAAGTGTGCAAACTTTCTCAGCAGTGGTAAAAAGCAGATCTATCTGCTCTTTCTTGCATCTTTCTGTCGTCCTCTAGTCGTGTTTTCTTTGCCTCCTCCAGTCGAGTCATTAGATTAGATTGACTCATAAAGGACAGAGGGAACATTTCCTTTCAAGTCTTTGATCCTGCACCAGAGCCTGGACAGTGAGCTAAACCTGGAGCTTCCAAGCAGCAGACAGACAGGTGAAGTTCTGTTGCTACGGTAAGTTGAACAGGAGATTAGAACGATTGTACACTACCTGCTGCATTAAACAGCAGACAGAACCACCCAGCTAATTGAGCACGCTTTCTTCTTGTTAAAGACTTTAATCATGTTAGGACATCTCTGTTCCTCAATGTTGTTCCTTCCTTCAGGAACAGATGAAAGACTGGCTGCCTGCGATGCGTGGCCTGCATTCGAGCCAAATGCTGAAATGTCAAACTTTTGGCAAGCATGGATCACCTTTAATCATCTCATAGCCTGTTTTTTCCCTCCAGCTTGTCTTTTCTGGTCTTTCCTGGTGCACTCTGTGGGCAGAAGGCTTGTTGGCCTTTGGGGCCCACACGTCTGTCCGATAGGCCTAACGGCGGTGTCTTCAACGGCGAGCCAGCGGATTCAGTCACGCTTAGCTACCTGTGGAGTTTATACAGAGAAGCTGAGCCGCTCTAACCTCAGACCAACAACATTCCCAAGTTGTATAGTGTAACCTCTAGCTATTGTATAAAACAGGCAGTTTCACCGTTGGTCGTAAAGCCAGTTAGCAAGACAGTGTTGGGCTTGCCACTAAGAAAAAAACACTGGAGGGAAACAGGAACCATCCCAAAATGGGGTGAAGTGGGTATGTATAAAAGAGTAAACAACTCTGCTATTAAACTGTAACAGCCTGGCTTTTGGAGCCAAGTGCTACTTTAGAGTACAAACCTGAGGAAAATATGCCCACACACGCACACATTAACACACCCACACATTAACACACCCACACATTAACACACGCACACATTAACACACCCACACATTAACACACGCACACATTAACACACCCACACATTAACACACCCACACATTAACACACCCACACATTAACACACCCACACATTAAAACACCCACACACCCACACATTAACACACCCACACATTAACACACGCACACATTAACACACCCACACATTAACACACGCACACATTAACACACCCACACATTAACACACCCACACACCCACACATTAACACACCCACACATTAACACACCCACACATTAACACACGCACACATTAACACACCCACACATTAACACACTCACACACCCACACATTAACACACCCACACATTAAAACACCCACACACCCACACATTAACACACCCACACATTAACACACGCACACATTAACACACTCACACACCCACACATTAACACACCCACACACCCACACATTAACACACCCACACATTAACACACCCACACATTAACACACGCACACATTAACACACCCACACACCCACACATTAACACACGCACACATTAACACACCCACACATTAACACACTCACACACACACATTAACACACGCACACATTAACACACTCACACACCCACACATTAACACACCCACACACGCACACATTAACACACCCACACATTAACACACTCACACACCCACACATTAACACACGCACACAGTAACACACCCACACATTAACACACCCACACACGCACACATTAACACACGCACACACTCACACACCCACACATTAACACACCCACACATTAACACACCCACACATTAACACACCCACACACCCATACATTAACACACCCACACACCGACACATTAACACACCCACACACCCACACATTAACACGCCCACACACCCACACATTAACACACCCACACATTAACACACCCACACATTAACACACGCACACATTAACACACCCACACATTAACACACCCACACACCGACACATTAACACAACCACACATTAACACACCCACACATTAACACACCCACACACCGACACATTAACACACCCACACACCCACACACCCACACATTAACACACATCACATCAACCACAACTTAACACACATCACACACCCCAACCACCCGACACATTAACCCACCTACACATCACAACCTCACACATTAACACACTC